>NW_026126284.1:0-176596 GCF_943737965.1 Phodopus roborovskii
GTATAATCATTGTTTTATATAATTAAATAATGAAATAATGAGTTCATGTAACATCATCCACTTCCCTAAGGTGGCTCTAAACCAGGCTCATGAACGATGCTGTCGTGATTAATTTAAATATTTTAACTACTTAATTGACATTAAAATGGTCTATAATAATTGCCTCCCACATAGCATCACCACAATCCACTGATTATGGATTATCTAATGTCCTATTTTAATAATCAAATAACAACATAATCATAGGAGAAATGGTGCCTACCACACAATTGACTCCACTGACTCCCACATGATTGTGGGAAACTCCCAGGTTCATCCCTTATTTAATCGCAGAGCAGGGTAGTAACATGTTTAAATGCTGAACTGTCATTGTGTATGCAGGGTTTTTAGAAGATATCACATATTTAATGTTGGGTGCCTACCTCAAAAGAGATGAACTGAAATCCAATAATACCTAAGTCTACTCTAATAAATGGAATGTCAACTTCCTAAAGGAAGTCAGCAATGGCAACCTCACCTTTTGATGAATAATTGTGAGTCTTATTATCTTTTGTTCCATAATTTGACTTCTTAGGAGAGTGAGTATTCATAAACAGAAGACTTTGAACTGTTTCTCCACAGACTATGTTCTCTAATGATTAGGTGATCTTGAATTTCGTAACCAGTAAAAGCTGTAGCCACACTTCCAGAGGAGTGGCTATGACTTGTTTAGGCGAATCAAATGCTGTCAATAAAAGTTTTAGGGGATAGTTATCTTGGGAGACTGTAATGTCCCATGATAACACTTTCTCGAAGCTGTTCTCTGGACCTTGGCCCATGATACCATGATACAGAATGCAAGCATGGTTGCCAGGCAACATTTATGAACCAACATTTTGTCACATTCTTTTGCCCCTCCCACATGCTAAAAGGAGCATACCCAAAGATGAAGTAACCTTACATCCTCACTGACATTCTCACAAAAACAAAGCGGGGCTCTTTCTTTTAAGTGTAAATATTTACCCATCTCTCAAGCTACAACATGCATATAGTGACATAAACATGAAAACGAAAGCATCATTGTGCCATTCAAGTACAATTATGAGTATTTTAAATCTGTTTTCTATGCTTAAATTTTCTAATTTCTAGAATGGAAACAATACAATTAATCGCCTCTACAATTAAGCTTTTCTCTTTTTTTGAAAATAAAACAAGTTCCTCTTCATACTCTGACTTTTAGAGGAGCTTTATTCCATGGTTTCTCAGCATTGTTTAGATTTTCATTGGACCAGATCGGCCAGGGCCAGGGCCAGGGCCTTTTAATTCCAGCAACAGAAAACCAGACACACTGAACCAGAAACAAGAACAAGTGTGGAAAAACCTTGAATACATTGGCACAGGGGACAATTTCCCGAACAGAAAAACAATTAATAAATGGGACCCTATGAAACTACAAGGATTGTGTAAGACTGTCAATCAGGAAAGGGTCAGCTTAAGAAATTGGGGTAGATTTTTCACAATTCCACATCGAGTAGTGGCCAAATTAAAAATAAATAAAAAACTAAAAAAAACTGTATTTCGTATGCTGTGGAAAAATTCTTCTGTATAATATGAATTTGGTTGTTAAAAATGAGCTCAAAATACTAGAGCAGTGCATGAAGAGTTGGGTGGCCGGACCAAACTAGGATCATTCAGGGAAAAGGGTGGAGTCAGTGACATCATGAACCAGAACAAAAGATAACAAGAGAGGATGAATAGGTTAATATCACAAACCTTGAACAGCACATAAACTAATAGAAATGGGTTAATTTAAGTTGTCAGAGCTAGTTAGTAAAAAGCCAGAGGTATTGGTTAAACATGTGTAATTAATATAAGCCTCAGCATGTTTATTGGAGAGCTCCAGGTAGAAAAAAACACCTGCCTACATTTGAAAATTTAAGTAATCCAAATTAAAAAAAAAAATTGGGGTTTGGGTATAAGCCAAGATTTCTCAGCAGGTATATGTCAAGTAGCTGAGAAACACTTAAAGGAATGTTTGACACCATTAGCCACTAGAGAAATCAAAATGAAAACTACTTTTTCATTCCATCTTAGAACTTTGAGGATGGCAAATATTAAACATGTAAATAAAAGCTCATGCTACTAAGGAAGGGAAGCAAGGAGAAAACACTTCCACTCCTTGTAAAAAGTGAAATTTAATACAGCCTTTATAAACATAAGTATCATCATTCTTCAGAAACATGAGAGTCTAACTATGTCAATGCCAACCTATACCACTCTTAGTCATACACCAAAAGGATGTTCCATTCTACCACAATGATCATCAAGGCTTTATTCATGATAAACTAAGAGAATGGAAACATTCTTCTGTAGCCACAACTTTGAAGTTTAGATCTTATGACTTGATAAGGAAAGCTTTGAACTCTCTGTCCTTGTCCGAAGATGGAGTGCAGCCATTATTATGGGCACCCACAGAATATCTATGCATACAGTCAAAATTGTGGAGGGAAATGGAGGAAATTCTAGGGATGGCAAGTTTAATAATGGCATAGCATCTGTAGAGTGATATTCCTGTTAAAAAAAAAAAAGGATGATTTTTTGTGGGCATATTGTTATCACAGTTGTGTAATCACATTGTATTGAAATCTAATTTATAAGAAGAAAGAAGGATCTTGAAAACAGAGAAACTTTGGCACAAAATGGAAAAAAAAGCTATGAACCTAGTGCTGAGTATTCAATTTTTAAAATTGGAGTGGACTGTGTCCTTCATGGGTCACTTCTATTGCAACCTCTCAGAAACTGAGGATGGATGCAAAACAATACACTTATCTAAGGTGGCCCCAAACCAGACTCGTGATCAATGCTGTCATCATTAATTTAAATAATTTAATTACCTAATTAATATTTAGATGGTCTAAAATACTTGACTACCACACTGTGGAACAATAATCCACTGATCATACATTACCTAACGTCCTGTTGTAATAATTAAATAATATATCAGGCTCTGAAGCTACAACCTGCCTATGTTGATTTAAGCATGAAAATGAAAGCATCATTATGCCATTCAAGTACACTGATGATTACTTAAACCTATTTTCTAGGCTTCAATTTTCTCATTTCCAGAATGGAAACAATAACATTAATTGCCTCTACCATAATTCTTTTCTATTGACTGAAAAGAAAATAAATTCTCCTCACTCTCTTTCCTTTACAGCAGCTGGATCTCATTGTTTCTCAGAGTTGTTTTGATTTGCATTTGTCTGATGACTAAGGATTTTGAGCATTGTTTTATGTTTCTTTCAGTCACTTTTGATTTCTCAATTGATATTTCTCTATTGAGTCCTGTATCCCTCTTTCTAGTATTGTTATATAGAGTTATTTTGAGTTGATGGTGTGTCATGTTATCAGACTGACAGAGTTCATTAGATAAGATTCTCTGAACTTGAGATTATTAAATTATACAATTTGTAAAATTGGGGTTGACTGTGTCCTTCAAGGGTCAGTTCTTTTCCAACCACTCAGAAACTGATGATGCAGAAACAACACAGATTTTTTTTTTAGATCGTTTAACCATTTGATCGTAAAAATCTATTATTACATAATCAGTAATCACTGGATAAACCAGTGTACCTCATTCTCTGGGCAAGGCTTCTGTGACCAATCTCCTGCTGTGTCAATCGCAGAGCAGCCAAATGACGGATGACACCATCATTACTTACGCAAACAAATAAGTTAATAATTGGATGGTCCTGCATACTTCACTTTCATAAGATGGAACAAAACTCCAATGATTGTCAAGGAAGTAGTACTTAGATAATTAAATAATGCCACATGATTGACTACCAGGGAGGAATGGCCAGACAGCAGTCATGAAGAACAACATCTTCATCGATTTAAATAATTAATATATAATGAAATATGATTGATTAATGACATGGTGGTACATACTTAAATCCTCATGGAGTAGTCAGACTGATCACTTACTGGAATAATGCTTTATTTAAAAAATTAAATTGATAATTAGTTGGTATTTTAGATTAACACTAACGAGGTGGCACCAAAGTCCTAAACCTATCGCTGATGTAATGATCTATTTACATAGCTAAATGATGAAGTAATGAGATGAAGTTACATCATCAACTCCCAAAATCTGACTCCAAAAGAGACTCATGGCCCACATAATTATCTGTGTTGTAAATACGTTAATTAAATGATGAATTATTATTTAATTTACTAGTTTAACAGTTAAAAAAGTAAGTGTAGTATTCGATGATGTGATGGTCTGGCGTGATGGACTCCCATAAGGAGGCTCAAAACTCCAGTAATCACTGAATACTTAATGACAGATATTCATAATTGAATGAATAAACATTAAACAAGTGGATGGTGTTTTATACGTGAAGCCTAAGAGATTGCTCAATATTGAAGAGTCATTGAGTTCTTAATCATAGATTTGAACAAAAAAATAAATGAATAAAGAGATAATTTCTCATAATTCACCCCTAGAGAGATAACAAAATGATATCAACATTGATTTAAATAAATAAATAAATAAATAAAACACAAGAGACAACTTAACACCAACAAGGTGGATCCAGAATCCACTCTTCCTGGAGTAGAAAAAGACAGGTTTGAATAATAAAACAATCAGATCCTTAGATTGTCTGTCACACTTGAGTCACACAATGTGGCACCAAACTTCAGCGTTCACAGATTATATAATGAAACAATTTAATAATTACATCTTTACATCTGTAAGTCATTGAACTATTTTGTATCATCAATTCCTGGGCAGACTTGCCAGGTATGAAAAGTATTCTGTCATCACGGATTTTTAAAATTCCGTAAGTTAAGCATCAGATAATCATACTGTCTTGCCTGATGGATTTTGTTGGCCTGACATCATCACCAGCGCCTGAATCTCTGTTGTGGTGTGGCAGGACCTGAGATATTGGGCCCATTCCTGGCGTAGCAGTAGTAGCCAAAATGTTGATATCAGCTGAAAAGATGGCTGCAGCAGGGGTAACTCCAGTATAGCCGAGAGAGAGATGATCTGTTGTGTTGTGGGTCTTCATCCTTTTGCGAGTTCTCGGTGACGGTTCTGACCTCCCAGTGCCACTACTAATTCTCATCATAGATCAATACTGATGTGAAGATGTGGAGGAAGAGCAGGAGTCAACACCAGACCACCATGACTGCCTTGGTAAAGTCCTTGTAGTCTTTGGAGGGCACTATGCAATCTTCAGGACTCAAACATCCAGCATCCCTAGTATTCTGGGAGATGCATAGATCATTCAGAAAAGGCTCTGCCCATGTCTCAACTTTCCTAACCTCGTCCCTGACAGATATTTGCACACTAATCATAATCTGTGATGGGATGGCAGTGTCTGTCGTTTAAATAATTTGAATAATTAAATAAGTCAGTAGTAGCTGTCACAATAAAGAGTTGATGTAGCATATAACTGGCAGGGAAGCATGGCAAGACTCCAGTCATGAAGGATGTCATCATCATCAATTGAAACAATGTATCATAAAATGTGATGATAGTGCACATTAACGCCACAAGAGGGAGCTTTACAGGTCTCTTCATGGAATGGAGGATTTTTGGTTTACATAACTATAAAAATATTTACATTATCTTTGGTATTAACATGAATTGTCAATTTAAATACTTTAATTATGTAATTAGATGATCTTTGGCACCAAATTCTAGGTGTCATGGATGATATAATCATTGTTTTATATAATTAAATAATCAAAATAAGTTCATGTAACCTCATCCACTTCTCTATGGTGGCTCCAAACCAGACTCGTGAACGATGCTGTCGTGATTAATTTAAATATCTTAGCTACATAATTGATACTTAGATGGTCTATAATAAATGCGTCCCACATCGTGGAAACACAATCCACTGCTTATGGATTAATGTCCTATTTTAATAATCACGTAACAACATAATCAGAGGATGAAATGGTCTGCCATACTCAACACAATTGACTCTCACTTGACTCCCACATGATTGTGTTAAACTCCCAGGTTCATCACTTTTTTAATCGCAGAGTTGAAAAGTTAAACGTTTAAATGCAGAAATGTCATTGTGTACGCAGGGTTTTGAGAAGATAGCACGTATTTAATGTTGGACGGGTGCCTCAAAAGAGATGGACTGCAATCCAATAATCCCTATGTCTACTGTAACAAATGGAGTACCACCTTCCTGAAGGAAGTTAACAATGGAAAACTCACCTTTTGATGAATAATTGTGAGTCTCATTAACATGTGTTCCATAGTTTTACTTCTTAGGAGAGAGATCATCCATAAACAGAAGGCTTTGACCTTTCTCCACAGACTATGTTCTCCAATAATTAGGTAATCTTGAATTTGGTAAGCAGTAAAAGCTGTAGGCAAACTTGCAGAGATTTGGCTATGACTTGGTTAGGTGAAACAAATGCTGTCATTAAAAGTTTAAGGACATAGTTATCTTGGGAGAACTGTAATGTCCCATGATAACACTTTCTCAAAGCTGCTCTCTGGTCCTTGGCCCATGATACCAGGATACAGAATGCAAGCAGGGTTGCCAGGAAACATTTATGAACCAACATTCTGTCACATTCTAGTGCCCCTCACTCATGATAAAAGGAGCATACCCACCAATGAGCTAATCTTACAGCCTCACTGATTTTCTCACAAAAACAAAGCAGGCCTCCTTCTTTTGAGTTGTACACACCAACCAGTCTCTCAAGCTACAACCTGCGTATAGTGACATAAGCATGAAAATGAAAGCATCATTATGCCACTCAAGTACATTGATGAGTATTTTAAACCTGTTTTCTATGCTTCAATTTTCTAATTTCTAGAATGGAATCAATGCAATTAATGGCTTCTACCATAATCCTTTTCTCTTTATTGAAAACAAAATAAACTCTTCTGCATCCTCTTCCCTTTAGAGGAGCTTGATCCCATGGATTCTCAGTGTTGTTTAGATTTGCTTTTGGCTGATGAATAAGGATTTTGAGTACTGACTTATGAAAATTTCAGTCATTTTTGATTCATCAACTGATAGTTCTCTATTAAGTCCTGTACCCCGCTTTCTAATATGGTTATTTAGAGTTATTCATTGTCAGGGGTGTGTCATGTTATCAGCCCGACAGAGTTCATTGGATGAGATTCCCTCATCAGGAGATTATTCAGTCATTCCATGTTTAAAATCTGTGGTGACAGTGTCTTTCATGGGTCAGTCCTGTTGCAACTTCTCAGAAGCTGATGATGCGAAACAATACAGTTTTTATTAAAATCGTGTAATCATTTGATTGTTAAAAATCTACTATTATGTAATCAGTAATCACTGGATAAGGCAGTGTACCCCATTATACAAATATTTACATTGCCTTGGGTGTTAACCCGAATTGTCAATTTAAATACTGTAATTATGTAATTAGATGATCTGTTGCACTTGGCCCCACAAGGTGGCACCAAATTCCAGGTGTCAAGGATGATATAATCATTGTTTTATATAATTAAATAATCAAATAATGTGTTGATGTAACATCACCCCTTCCCTAAAGTGGCTCCAAACCATACTTGTCACGATTAATGTAAATAATTTAATTTCATAATTAATATTTAGATGGTCTAAAATTCTTGACTCAAACATCATGGAACAATAATCCATGGATCATGGATTATCTAATGTCCTCTTTTAATAATTAATTAATAACATAATTAGAGGATGAAATGGTCTGCCATACTCCACACAATTGACTCTCAGTTGACTCCCACATGATTGTGGGAAACTCCCAAGTTCATCCCTTATTTAATCGCAGAGCAGATTAGTAACATGTTTAAATGCTGAAGTGTCATTGTGTATGCATTGTTTTAGAAGATATCACACATTTAATGCTGGACAGCTGCCTCAAAGGAGATGACCTGCAATCCAATAATCCCTAAGTGTACTATAACGAATGGATTATCAACCTCCTGAAGGAAGCTAACAATGGAAAACTCACCTTTTGATTAATAATTATGAGTTTTTTTATCTTTTAATCCATAGTTTTACTTCTTAGGAGAGAGAGCATTTGTAAACCGAAGTCTTTGAACTATTTCTACACGGACTATGTCCACTGATAATAGGTAACCTGGAATTGGGTAACCAGTAATAGCTGTAGGCAACCTTCCAGAGATTTGGTAATGACTTAGTTAGGGGAATCAAATATTGTGATTAAAAGTTTTAGGAGATAGTTATCTTGGGAAATTGTATTGTCCCATGGTAACACTTTATCGGAGCTGCTCTCTGGTTCTTGGCCCATGGTACCAGGATACTGAATGCAAGGAGGGTTTCCAGGCAACATTTATGATCCAACATTCTGTCACATTCTAGTGCACCTCCCACATGTTAAGTTAGCATACCCACCTTACAGCCCAACTGGTTTTCTCATAAAAACAAAGCACTGCTCTTTCTTTTGATTTATACATATTTACCAGTCTCTCAAGCTACAAAGTTCCTATAGTGATTTAAGCATGAAAAGTGTGGCAAGCCACAGTCCTGAGGTGGTGCCTGGCTGGATGCCAGGTAGTCGGAGTTCAGCTGCAAGCAAGCCAACCCCAAGGTGGTGCCAGGCTGGATGCCAGGTAAGTCCGAGCTTAGCTGTAAACAAGCCTTATTTGGAAGTGCTTGATGATCTCACGTGCTTCCTCCTTCTGTGGCCAACCCAGGATCGCCTGTTGGCATGAGCTTATTAGGCAGTGAGCGCATATTAAAGGGCTTGCTGGAGCTGGAAGGAGCAGATTCTGATGTATAAAGTACCTGAATAAACTGCTTGAAGAAGATTGGTGGTCCTGGCAGAGGTAGACGCCACAGAAAATGAAAGCATCATTATGCCACTCAAGTATATTGATGAGTATTCAAACTTATTTTCTATGCTTCTATTTTCTCATTTCCAGGATGGAATCAATAACATTAAGCTCCTCTACCATAATCCTTTTCTCTTTACAGAAGAGAAAACAAACTTCTTTTCATTCTCTTACCTTTAGAACAGCTTGATCACATGGTTTCTCAGAGTAGTTTTGATTTGCATTTGGCTGATGACTAAGTATTTTGAGCACTGTCTTATGCTTCTTTCTGTCGTTTGTGATTCCTCAATTGATAATTCCCTATTAAGTCCTGTACCCCAATTGATAATATGGTTATTTTGGGTTATTTTGAGTTGGTGGTGGCTCATGATATCAGCCTGATGGAGTTCATTCACTAAGACTCTCCGATCATGAGATTATTAAATTATTCAAGATTGAAAGTTGGTGGTGACTGTGTCCTTCATGGGTCAGTTCTTTTGCAAATGCTCAGGAACTGATGATGCGAAACAATAGATTTGTTTAAAGCGTTTAATCATTCGATCGATAAAAATCTATTATTACGTAATCAGTATAGTACTCACTGGATATCCCAGTGTCCCTTATCCTCCAGGCACTGGTTCTGGTACCCATCTCCTGTTGTGTCAATCACACAGCAGCCAAACCCATAACAGATGACACCATCATTCTTTACCTAATCTAATAAGTCAATAATTGGATATTCCTGCATACTTAACTTTCATAAGATGGAACCAAACTCCAGGGATTGTCAAGGAAGTAATACTTAGAAAATTAAATAATTTCACATGATTATCTCCCAGGGAGGAATGGCCAGACTCCAGTCATGAAGGACAACATGTTCATCGATTTCAATAAATAATATATAATTTGAAATAAGTGAATAATGATATGGTGGTGCATACTTAAATACCACATGGAGAAGTCGAACTGATCTCTTCGTGGAATAATGATTTATTTAAAAAATTAAATTGATAATTAATTATTTGGCATTTTATAGTAACTCTGAGAAGATGGCACCAAAGTCGTAAAGCTACGGCTGATGTAATGATCTATTTAAATAGCTAAATAATCAAGTAATGATATGATGTTACACCATCAACTCCCAAAATCTCACTCCAAAAGGGACTTATGGTCCATAACAAAATCTTGTGTCTAAGCAAGAAGTGTCAATTTAAATAATATAACTATGTAATTAGGTGATCTGTGGCACCAAACTCCAGGTGTCATGGATGACATAATCATTGTTTTATCTAACTAAATAATCAAATAAAGAATTGATGTAACATCACTTTCTTAACGTGGCTTTAAACCATACTCGTGAATATTACTGTCATGATTAATTTAATTACTTTACTTACATAATTAATATATAGATGGTCTAAAATACTTGACTCCCATATCGTGGAACTATAATCCACTGATCATGGGTTATATATAGTCCTATTTTAATAATTAAATTATAACATGATCAGAGGATGAAATGCTCTGCCATACTCGATACAATTTAGTCTCACTTGACTCCCACACTATTGTGTGAAAATCCCCGGTTCATCCCTTCTGTGATCACAGAGTTTAGTAGTAAAATGAGTAAATGCAGACATGCCATTGTGTATGCAGGTTTTTCGAAGATATCTCATATTTAATGTTGGACGGCTGCCTCAATACAGATGGACTAAAATCCAATTATTCCTCAGTTCACTTTAACAAATGGATTACCACCTTCCTGAAGGAAGTTAACAAAGGAAAACACACCTTTTGATGAATATTTGTGAGTATTATTATTTTTGAATCCATCCATATTTTTTTTCTTCTTAGGAGAGAGAGCATTCATAAACAGAAGTCTATGGACTCTTTCTCCACAGACTATGTTCTCTGATATTAGGTAATCTTGAATTGGGTAACCATTAAAAGCTGTAGGCAAACTTCCAGAGTTTTGGCTATGACTTGGTGAAGTGAATCATATGCTGTCTTTAAAATTTTAGGAGATCACTTTCTTTTAAGATTGTAATGTCCCATGATAACAATTCATCGAAGCTGCTCTCTGGTCCTTGGCCCACAATCCCAGGATACAGAATGAAAGCAGGGTTGCCAGGCAACATTTATGATCCAAAATTCTGTCACATTCTAGTGCACCTCCCACATGCTAAAATTGTGATACCCACCGATGGACTATCCTACAGCCTCACTGATTTTCTCAAAAACAAAGCAGGCCTGTTTTTCTGAGTTATACCTATTTATCAGTCTATCAAGCTATATCATGCCTATAGTGACTTAAGCATGAAAACGAAAGCATCATTATGCCAATCAAATACATTGGTGAGTATTTAAACCTATTTTCTAGGCTTCAATTTTCTCATTTGCAGAATGGAAACAATACCATTTATTGCCTCTACCATAATCCTATTCTATTTACTGGAAAAAAAAAATTCTCCTCACTGTCTTAACTTTAGAGCAGCTTGATCTCATGGTTTCTCAGAGTTGTTTTTATTTGCATTTGGCTGATGACTAAGGATTTTGAGCACTGTCTTATGTTTCTTTCAGTCACTTTTGAGTTCTCAATTGATAATAATTCTTTATTGAGTCCTGTATCCCACTTTCTAATATGGTTATGTAGAGTTATTTTGATTTGGTGGTGTGTCATGTTATCAGCCTGACAGAGTTCATTAGATAAGTTACTCTGATCCTGAGATTATTAAATTATTCTATTCGTAAAATCGGTGTTGACTGTGTCCTTCTGTCAGTTCTGTTGCAACCTCTCAGAAACTGATGATGCAGAAATAATACAGTTTTTTTATAAGTCATTTAATCATTCCATCCTTAAAAATCTATTGTTACATAATCAGTAATCACTGGATAACCCAGTGTCCCTCATTCTCTGAGCACTGCTTCTGGTACCAATCACCTCCTGTGTCAATTGCACAACAGCCAAAACCATAATGGATGACAAAATCATTATTTATGTAATCAAATAAGGAAATAATTGGATAATCTTGCATTCCTCACTTTCATAAGATGGAACCAAACTCCAGTGATTGTCAAGGCAGTAACAGTTACATCATTAAATAATGCCACATTATTAAATCCCAGGGAGGAATGTCTAGATTTGAGTCATGAAGGACAACATCTTCATGGATTTAAATAATTCATATGTAATGAAAAATAATTGATTAATGACATGGTGGTGCATACTTAACTCCCACATGCAGAAGTCAGACCATTCTCTTACTGTAATAATGATTGATTTAAAAACTTAAATTGATAATTAATTAGTTGGCGCTTTATATTAACACTGACAAGATGGCACCAAACTCGTGAACCTATGGCTCATGTAATGATCTATTTCAGTAGCTAAATAATCAAGTTATGAGATGATGTTATATCATCAACTCCAATAATCTGACTCCAAAAGGGACTTATGGTCCATAACATCACTTTTATTTTAAATAAGTTAATTAAATGATGAATTATTTTTTAATTTCCTAATTTTACAGTTAAATAAGTAAGTGTAGTATTAGATGGTGTGATGGTCTGGCATGACTGACTCCCATAAAGAGGCTCAAAGCTCCAGTGATCACTGAATAAATAATGACAGATTTTCATAATTAAATGAATAAGTGGATGGTATTTATACATGACTCCTATGAGATTGCTCAAAACTGAAGAGATCATTGAGTTTTTAATCATAGATTTGAACAAAAAAAAAATAAATAATGAGATAATTTCTCATAATTCAACCCTAGAGAGATAACAAAATGATATCACCATTGATTTAAATGAATAAATAAATAAATAATGACATCACAGGAGACAATTAACTCCCACAAGGTAGAAAACCTTTTTCAGATGAATTCATTTTTCTAAATCAAATCCTACATGATTGCATTCTTTTACATGTACCAGTTCTTGATGAAGGAATATTGTTGTTTGTATAAGTGCCTTGGCATGTGGGTCAAGTATGAGTGCTCACTAGAGAAAATAGTCATGTGTGGAAAACTGTGATTACAGATTTGATTTAATTTTAATCATGTGATGTCAGTGTGTTGGTTTGTGACTGTGAATGCTTATTCCCAAGATGGTCAGACCCTTGAGTATTCCTTGATCACGAACTCCAGAACATTCTCAAACATCAGACATACGTCCTCGCAATGAGCCTGTAATAATTTTTCTTTTCCATATTCTATGCTGTACATATTTCACATCCTTTCATATTATCTTGATAACAGGTAATAGGGAACAACTTACAGTAAAGGTAACACATCTCATATAAAGAATTTGGTGAATAATTTAGATGTCATACTTGTCTTTAGTTTCAATGAACTACATTGTTTCATTTGAAGATGGGGTATTAATAAGTTCACTAGAAACAAGAGAAATGATAAATGTGTGTTTTCTTGGGAGACAACTTACACAGATGAAAATAAAGAAAAGTGGAAAGTGTCCTACTCAAGAAAATACACTTTCTTATCTGACAAGTTCTGCAACATAAGAAGAGGTGAGGGGGAGAGAAAGAGGGAGGAAAGAGAGGAGAGCACAACACATACTTCTCCACTTTCTGATCATGTATTCAGAAACAAAGAATCATTATATGAGACAGATTCTGACTTCCTCAGGAGATGATCTGAGAATAAAGCCAGGATTCAGAAGAAAATTTCCCTCTGACTGGTGGGTGTGTTAGAGGCTCTGATTGGTTAGTAAAACCTGAGTGACAGGATCAGTTGTGCACAATAGACACAATCCATTGAGGGCGGCTTTGGGAAGGTTACCAAATATTTCAAATTGTTAGCATATATATAAAAGCCTATACAGCTTCTACCTAAACAACCCAGACTCCCTGGGTATATGGGTGTTGTTTTGATTCTCGCTAATTTTGCTGGCTAGGATTGATGTGGGGTGGGACGAGAAAGGAGTCCATGGGCTCACACTCAGGAGGTGTGGGTGAAGAACTTTTCTTAGCTGCCATCCTGTTCCTTGAGGTGTCATAGAATGTGGTTTGGGCAAGGTGCAGTTAGCACCGTGCCAAGACAGATCTCCATGAGTTCAAGGCCAGCCTGGTCTACAGAGTTCCAGGACCAGCTCCAAAACTACAGAGACCCTGTCTCAAACAAACAAATAGATAGATTGATGCTGCCCATATGTAGATGTTGTCTGAGAACTGTAACCTGACACATACATTTACAGTCAATGATCTGTTTCTCAAACCTCTGACCTGACATAACTGTGTCAAGCAGGATTGGACACATGACAGTTTCCTCATTGCCAATTAAATATTAATTGCCTCAAAATAACCTTCCGAAACTGTGCACCCAAACTGATCTGTATTCATACACATGACAGGGATAAAAACTTGCTGATAAATTACAGAATCACAACCCCTATCACAGTCTGGTCCTTTCTCATAAAGTTTACTAAATCACCTGAATTTTTCCTCCATTTTTCCTACAGTGTACACAATAAACCATGCCTCCTACTCTTGCCTGGAGGCAGAAAAAAGGTTCCCAAAAACCCCCCCCCGGAAAAAAAATTGGTCTACAAGTGAATTGTTTTCCTATGACCACATTGTGAATGACTTCATGATGGAAAGTGGAAAATTTTAAATCTCTTATGTGGAATAGTTACTTAAGAATTTTGGAGATGTAACATATAACACAGATGTTCATTGCTTTGGAGAATAACAGACTTGTGTCAAAGCCAATTGATTCAACATGGAGAGTTTGCCTCAGCAACATTATTTTCTAACAGGATGAAAATGCAGCTGTTCTCCCTTCCTAGTGAGAAATCCCTTCACACACTTGGGAGATTAATAAAAAAAAATATCTTTAATGATGGCATGCATACATCTCTAGATAATGCTCAAAGTAGACCCAGATTAGATACATTTGCATTCCACATACACAATCTTCCTTAAATGACTTTTGGGTCCATGGTCCCAGTTACACTTTGAACAAATTAAAGAGAGACAGAGAACTTGTTGTTGTAGGCACTGAGATATATGGGAGGATTATATGGCAAAGAAACATCCTAGGGTAATTTCTTAAATTCACCATTGACCTGGTCTTGAACTCATTATGATCTGCCAACCTCTGCCTTCACAGTGCAGGGATTCAAGCTTCTTCAGAATAGCATCTTGTATACTACTCCAAGGGGGGATGGGAGGAATGGAAGAAAATAGGGGGACTTCTATGAAGTAGCAGGAAGCATCAGACCATGGGACAAATTCTGGAGGCAGCTACTCAAATAACACTATACAAGAGGAACACAGGCTATCTCAAGAACATTACTAAGCCCAAGATGGCATTTCTATCAATAATGACAACTCTACATGGTTGGAAAGCTTAGGTTCTCAGGATCTGAAGCAAACCCTCCATGAAAGCTGTGGCTGCAGACCATTACCAGCTCTACCAAGCACACTCCTGGTTTTAGAGAAAGCTATGCTTTTTTTTGTCAATATATTAGGCCCTTAGGGAAGCCTCCCAAGAATGTTCCTCCTCCCTGACTGAGTGCCTAAATGAAAGCCATGTGATGAACTGCATGATAGGGCAAGTCCTTAACATGACAATGTTTTGATTCAAATAGTTTTCACCTGGTGTCCTATTGCCCACCTGTAATAACAATGCTTGTCTCAAGAAGAACACTGTAACTTCATGGCACAACTGGCTTTAAGGTTGCTTTTGACAGTGTAATGCCTTCTTGAGCACCTTGTTAGAGGCCTGTTTTTCATCGAACAATGGGCATAGTAGCAGATTATAAATCAAGGGTGGCTCATTTGTAACAGTTTGGACCCAAATGTCTAGACAATCCTCTTGAATAAATGTGTATTCTACCATCCTGATTTCTAGCAGAACTGGTTATTATACAATTGTCTTTGGAGTGTCTTAGAGGCAGTCGTCTGTAAACAAAAATCTACCTTGTGAGACTTACTATATATTTCCAAATTTGGTAAATCATTTATACAAACAATTTTACTCATCTACATCATGGCATATAAGTAGAGTACACTGAACAAAAGGAAAGTCTTTTCCAACAGCCACAGTAATGCATGTCAACAAATAAATGTAAAATGCAAAGTGCTAAATGTCTTGAAGATACTAGAGAAATGAGGCCTCTCTAAGGTTGGCAACCTTTCCATGGATGCAACTAAAACAGATTGATGTTGAGTAGAGACATGTTTCAACACACAGTTCCCTGCTCCCAATGCTCTGAGCACATTCATCCCACAGAGTGAAGTGATTCAGAGGCCTACACCTGGGCACAGCAAATTGCAAGGACCTTGTGATACATCACAGGAGAGTGAAACTGTCTGCAGTTTCCCATTCAGATTCAAATTGGTTCAGGAATGTCAGGATCTGCCTGCCCCTCCCCAACTGGTAACAGCAGCCCCTCATTCACCATGTCATGGTTAGCAGCTCTTCCATTATATCCAGTCAACTCCCTGTGGCAGTAATTTAAGCACAGCAGAAACAAAACATTGTACCAGCTTCTTTTCAGAGACAAACGTGAAACTGGCACCCAGATGGGACCTGTACCAGTTGGAGACACACACCTTTAATCCCAGGACTGGAGAGGTAGAGGAATGTGCATCTCTGTGAGATTGAGGCCACCCTGGTCTACAGAGTTACTTCTAGGGCAGGCTCTGTAAGGATGGAAAAATTTAGCCTAACTCTCCACTGACCCCAGGAGTAGGCAAAAGGTCACATTCTTAACTGTTTATGACAGGGCTGTTTAAGACATCACCTGTGAGTGAGTGAATACAGGAAATGAGCCTTGTCACCCCACCCACTTCCTGGGTTAAGCACGGTCTTGGATAGTTCAAATTGATTGGTCTGCACTGGGTGCTATGAGATGATTGGTTTAGGATGTGTGGGCTTTGTTGTAACCCTATAAAAGCTGTCTCAATTGTGTACCCATGATCCCCCCAGTCCTCTACTGCCTCGTGGAATATGGCTGCAGACCCCAATGCTCTTGAAATATAAGAGACCTCTTACATTTGCATCAAGACCACTTCTCATGAGTGATTTGGGGGTGTCTGAGTTGGGGCGTGAGTGTATATGTGCGTCTTTCAGCTCCAAAGCTACTGAGAAACCCTGTATGAAACTGTGCACTGCAGGAAAAGAGCTGGGTCATCATTGAAGACAAGTAAGTGACATTAAAGTTCCTTATGCGCGAGGTGGGGTGCCCCATGCCTTTGATCCCAGCACTTAGGAGGTAGAGGCAGGCAGATTTCTGTGACTTCAAGGCCAGCCAGGTTTACAGACCAAGTACCAGGGCACTGTGGAAAACTGTGTATTAAAACCGAAAATAAATAAATAATTCAATTAAAGAGAAAATCTACTGAAAACAACAATAGTAATTACAATAATTATAATAATTGGGATGGAATAGTTGAGCCTGGTCTATAGAGATAATTCAAGAACAGCAGGTTTCTCAAAGGGAAACCTGTCTCAGAACATGAAAAATAAATAAATAAATAAATAGAATAGAATAGCGTCTCTGCAGATCTGCAGATCTCTAAAAGTGTAGGTCTGCAGTAGAAGCCAGTGTCAGTGACCCCTGTGCTTTGACTTTAAGAACACTCTAACCCTGGAGGAAGTGCTCTTGTCACTGAAGCTTCCCTAGCCAATCAGGGGCATCAAGGCCACCCTCCACATCTCAGGCTTTGTAGGACACTCCCTAGAGACATGCTAGGACCTTCGTTCTGGCTGTTACAATTACTGTCCCTCTGCATATGGCAAATCAGCCGCTCAGGCACCCAAACAGGGTTATCTGCATCTTGTGGAAAGACACAAACTGACACACAGGCCCATACAAGAACTGGGTTGGGGCCGCACAGTTTTCCAGTAGGGACAGTTTTCCACATAACTGAACCATAGTCAGATGAGTAAGGGCGACAATGACTGTAGACTGCAGATCGAGCAGCGCCATCAATAGTTAAAAATTTTTAAATATAAAGGACAAGAGAAAGGTAACTATGAGAAGACCCTGTAAACTCCCCCTTTTTTTGTTTTATGAAGTAGGCTTTAATTGTGCGATGAGCATGTTCCACCATGGCCTGACCCTGAGGATTATACTGGATACCCATCTTATGTGGGATAAAAATATTTGCAAAAAGAGTTAAAACCCTGACTAGTATAAGCAGGGCCATTATCAGTTTTTAATTGTCTGGGCATCCCCATATAAGCAAAGGCTTATAAACAAAAGGCTCTTAACATCCTTAAGCCTTTCTCCAGTATGAGCAGAGGCAAATATGAGATGAGAATGTATATCCAAAGATACATGAACAAATTGTAGTCGACAAAAGGAAGGAACATGGGTAACATCCATCTGCCAGATATCATTTGGTGTGACATCATGGGGGTTAACTCCAAGTTGTGGAAAAGGTAAGAACTCTGCACATAGTGGACAATTCTTAACTATATCAATATCCTGGTATCTAGCAATTTTAAAATGGAATTTAAGTGACACTGCATTAATTGGAAGGTTGTTTAAGCTTTGCAGAGTGCTTCATAACCAGACTCTATCATCATCATGATGGCATTATCTGTTTTAGTATTAAAATCAGCAATGGCATTTCCTTCATTTAAAGGGCTGGGCAAATCATAATTTGCTTAGAGATGTCCTACAAAAAATTGGAGGAGAGTGCCTCCATAGTAGGCTTTGTATATCTAGTAAGTGTTCTTGTGCATGAGAGACTGGAGCTATATAAGCAGCAGTTTCTAAGGGAGCCAATATATGATACACATATTTACTATCCGTGTATAAGTTAAATGGCTCATTAGAAAAATGTCAAAGGGATAATTGTACTGCAGATAGTTCTGCAAATTGTGCATACTTCACTTTAAGTACAGAGCGTTTGATAATGAGAAAAGAAACAGCTATTGCACAACCATTTGAAAAGACATCTGTAAATAGATTGCGGGCCCCCTTCAGAGGATTTTGGGAAAAA
Organism: Phodopus roborovskii; assembly: GCF_943737965.1. Classification (NCBI taxonomy): domain Eukaryota; kingdom Metazoa; phylum Chordata; class Mammalia; order Rodentia; family Cricetidae; genus Phodopus; species Phodopus roborovskii. Next base: position 18,789 of record NW_026126284.1, read on the forward strand.
TAACCTTGAGGAAAAACACAGGGTGATTTTTTTTTTAATGAGCTAACTTACTGGAAGGAAAATAACTATCAAAGTGGCAGGGTGAGGAACACAAGCAATGTGCCCAATCCTCATCAAACTGTTGAAGCCATTTTATCTGTTGTTGAGTATAGGGAATAACAATTACATCCAGCATCTTGCCAAAAACTTGAAGGCTCATTTTGTATGCCTTTTGAATAATAGAAAGCATTGCTTGGGGATAAGATTTAATTGCCTTTCTTGGGGATGAATGTTCATGCACCCACAATATAGGACCAGTTTGCCAAAATACCGCAGTAGGGGAATATGCTGATGCAAAAACTAATAGCATCAAGTTCTTAGAATAGTCAATATAATTTAAATGTGCAGATTGGAGGCATTTATGCACAAGCTGTATGCATTTCCACACAGCATGCGTTAAGGTGTGTGGAGAAGTGGGATCACAATCTCCTTGTAAAATATCAAATAATGGTCTAAGCTGCCCAGTAGTTAGGGCTAAACTAGATCGGACCCAATTTATGTCTCGCAATAATTTTTGAAAATCATTAAAGGTGGTCAGTTTATCCAGCCTTAAAGTAGTCTTTAACAATTGATGACCAGTATTGATAGGGAAATTCTTGTTGCACCTTTTCTGGGGCTGTTCTTAAGCCAGCTACTTGAAGATTATGTTGCAATTCCCCAAAATCCTAATTCATTTCCTTAGAATCTGGGCCACCTAAAATAATATCATCCATATAATGTAAAATATACAGGGATTGAAATTTCTCTCTAATGGGGGCAATGGCCAATGATACATAAATTTGACAAATAGTGGGACTATTGGCCATTCCTTGAGGCAACACCACCCATAGATAACTCATTTAGGGCTCTTTAAAATTAAGGGAAGGAAAATTTCCCAGCCCAGTGCAATCTCCGGCTCTTATGATAATTAAATTTTTAGGTACAACAGACTGAGGGTCACCTTGTAGGAATTTACCCAGTCCTTTTCCTTGTACATAACCTTGGTTAGCCAGCATATTTTTAACAGGCTCAGTAGTAAGGACCTCTCCCATGGCCTGAAGCACATCTCTCCCCCAAAGATTAACAGGGATATGACTTCACACAAAAGGCTGAAAAAGACCTGTATGTCCTTCATTATCTGACCATTTAAGAAACTGAGTACTACATTCTGGAGCCACAGCAATGTCCTTGTTGTCCACACCAACAGCAATTCTTTGGCCTAGCTCCTCCATTGTCCCCACCTCTTTTAATAACTGAAGCTATAACCTGGACCATAATGTGATGACCATCTATGTACCGACATATGCGTATATAATCATTAAGATGTTTGGCCTTATGGTGATGTAAAGCCTCTTTACAATACTTGTTTGCATTTTCAAATGCCAATTGTTTAACTATGGGCATGGCATTTCCATCATCACCAAAAATGTGGCCTGGCAGCTGTAGGAGGCAGTCTGCAAAATCTGAATAGGGCTCAGACAGTCCCTGCAATACCTTAGATAGTTGATCTCCTGCAGCCTTATTAGGTAGGGCTTTCCAAGCTCTAATAGCAGCAACAGCATTTTGTGCATGGACTACTGGGTCAAAAAGAATTTGAGCTACAAGTGTAGAATATTGCCCAGTGCCTGCGAGCATATCTACATTCCTAGCAGGAAATCCAGCAACAGCATTACTTTGTGTGGTTTCCTTGCAAAATTCTTGAAATTTGTCTCTCCATAGCAAATAGTCAGCCCCACTCAGCAAGCCTCTACAGAGCTGCATCCAATCATTACAATTTAATCCTGTGAAAGACTCAAAAATTGTCTGAGTAAAAGGAGCATGGGGATCATAAGCAGTGACAGCCTCTTTAAGCTGTTTTATATCCTTAAAATTTAATGGGCTGTGCTCCCTCACTCTGTTATCCTGCGGATCCACTGTCTCAATCATTGGAAACACTTGTCTTTCCTATTCTAACACTTCTACCTTGGTTATTAAATCTTCGGCTTCTTCCTCTAACCCTCGAGGTGTAGAGGCCCTACATAAGGAAGCAGAATCACAAAAGGGGTTGTGCCTTGGGAGATGAAATATGGGCTCACCAGCTTCAGTTTCTGATTCCAAAGTATCCAGTTCATCAGTTACAGCATGACTATCATCTTCTAGTTGGGATCCCTCTTGTCCCCTGATACATATTGTAATTCCTCAAAAGTCCTATTCATCTCTGCCATTTTTCTTTTTAATTGTGGCAATGAATTCTTTAGCTGTCTTGTTTTAATCCTATTGCCCTGTCTTTTCAATAGGGCCACTAATAGTCCACTGAGACTTTCCTTAGTGTTACTGGCACCCATCCTTCAATACACCCTCATTCACTTAATTTTTCCGGCCGGCCCCTTAGTGTGATTTCTTAGGTGATCCTTTCTTTCCAAATCTTGTTGGGCAAGATCCACTGGTAATGTCCATGCCCTGATTTATTCCACAAATCAGGTGATGGCCTAGAGATTGAAATAAAGTCAAGACAGGGGGTCATTCGTTCAATGGCAATGTCAGAACACCAAATGCCGAATGCAGTTTATTGAGGGAAAAGAATGGTCTTAAATACCAACTTACAGCACAATGGAAAATTACAGGAATTTTAGGCTGAGCTCCTCCCTACGAGGTGTGTGTTGTCACAAGGGGTGTATCATGAGGTGTGTTATCAAAATGGGAAGAGTTCCAAAACAGCCTTGGGGCAAGGAGTTCCAGCCAACAGCTGCAGGCTTGCTCAAGGTCCCTCGGATGTCCATGAAGGGTTCTACACCATATCTGTGTTAAACAGGAAGTTTGATAAACACATTGTAAATGTCTGCTTCTTTGACAATATAGTCATATAATTCTGGCACTTCCCACATTTATTTCATGACATGGACATTATAATGTATTCATCAAGTTACCTTAGAAGGAAACTGAATTTGATCACATAGAACTTTTCTTGGACCTTTAAAAATCATATAGCACTGAGGAAAAAAAAAAAAAACAAAATGAATAGACATAAAGGGAGACACAACCTAGTAGATCAATTATACTCATATAACATCAAAGAAATTTCATGAGTGGGCCAGCCTCTCACAGCAATAATCCAGCCCCTGATACCCATATCTGTCTTTGTTAGCGTTTTATTGCTGGGAAGATATACTACATACCATGGAAACTCTTAAAAAGAAAACATTTAATTGAGTTGTCTCACTTAATGTTTCAGAGATTCAGTTAATCATCATTATGGCTGGGGCATGGCACCCTGCAGGTGAATGTGGTGCTGTAGGTTAGTGTCATTAACTCTTGACTCAGAGGCAACAGAATGTTCACCAACACACTGGCCAGCATCCTATATACAAGAAACATCAATGCCTGACTCCACCCACTCCCAGTGACATACTTCCTCTAACTAGGTAAAGCCCACTCCAACAATGCCACACCCCCTAATACTGTCACTAGTGGAACTCACAGACTATGGACTTACTGTCGGAGGATTTTCATTGCATCAGACTAAACCCTGTGAATAGATCTGTTCGAGGGACCCTGGCAGTGAAACCAGGAGCTATCCCAGGTGACAAACTGGATGTTTGTAAGCTACATCCTATGGTGAGACACATTGTTCTGTCATGATACAGGATGTAATGCCTAGAGACTTCCTCAGCTTGGTATGCTAGACTTTGTTGACTCCCAAAGGAAGTTCTTATCCCCTCTAAGAATTGGATGGGGCTTATGAAGGGGAAGATATTGGGGAAGGAAGATGGGGAGGGAGGTGAACTATGGATGGTATTTAAAATGAAGACTAAATTTTAAAAATAACATTTAAAAAGAAGCAGTGTATAATTTGTATCATGCACCCAAAGCGACTGGTTTTGTTTTCACTTGCCTATAAGTGTAATGATGGAAAAATTTAGCCTAAATCTCCATAAACCCTGCCCCCTAGCAGTGAGTATGCAAAAGGTCACATTCTTGACTGTTTATGACAGGGTTGTGAGTGAGTGAGTGAACACACGAAATGAGCCTTTTCACACCACCCAGAAGCCCTAGCGAAAGCAGACTTCCGGGTGGGCAGGCTTGGATACTTCAAATTAATTGATCCACACCAGATGCTATGAGATGATTGGTTTATGATGTGTGGGCTTTATTGTAACCCTATAAAAGCTGTCTAAACACTGTACTCAGGTTTCCCAGTCCTCTACCCCACGTGGAGTATGGCTGTGGACCCCAGTGCACTGGAATATAAAAAAGCTCATGCTTTTGCATCAAGACCACTTATCGTGTGTGATTTGGGGGGGGGCGCCTCACCTGAGTCGGAGCGTGAGGGTCCACACCATCTGCGGGTCTTTCATAAGGAAAAAGAAATGTTTACACCAAATTTTGAATAAACAGCATTTGTAAGAGAGATGTTTTCCTTGTGTGTTTATGGGACACACCATAGAAGTGGTTGTTAGATATCCTGTATCTATAGTAAGAGGTTTTTACGAACTTCTGTGTTTGGTTGGTGGGATCTGAAATCAGGTCATCCAGAAGATTATGTGCTGTGCCATCTTCTAAGCCCATATAAATAAAGAAATCAATGAATAATCATTGGGAAATGGATGCCTCAACATTATGATACCATGGAAGGTAAATTTGCAATATGAATTCATTAAAACACAATTAAAATTTCCAACACCTCATCTAATTCCTGACCTATATGAAACTGGAAACACATGTATCAACAGGATTACAAATAATAGTGCATACACTGACACAGTGTGACTTTTATACTAACAACAAATCTACAGCAATTGAGAAGGTACAAAATATTTGGGAAAGAATAAAGGGGATGTATGGAAAAATGGAAAAAGAAATGCAGGAAAATATAACCAACCATTTCTCAAAGGTCAAGGGAAAGTCAGCCTTGTAAAATGAGGTCTTGACTAGTGTAACACAGTTACCAATGATTTTATGTGTTTACAAAGTAAATAACTAGACTTCACAACTCCCAAAACTTTAAACAAGAAGAAGCCTTAAACTGTTCTGCTTCTGACACTCAAGCTACTGATATTTCTTCCCAACAGATATGTGCCATAGTCTAAAACTCCACATACAAATGGCGTTAATCTCTTGCTTTGCTACTGCAAACTCTCATGTCACCTCGTGGTTTAAGGTAAAAATGGACCTGCTAATGCCCAGATGGAAAATAACATAGAAGAATAATTTAATATCTGTTCCTGCCACATGTATCATGAAACAGCATGAGGCATCTGCACAATCCACACATTCAACATCTAGAAAGTTCTGTAGATCAGAAATTCCATTAGATCCCAGAAACTCAACTTTCCTGAATCACACCATTGTTGTGGGAGGTAGGAAAATGTTAATAGCACTCTGATCACATATTGCTGAAGGAAGATCCCCATCACCTCTTTTTAGCGGTTTCTAAACTTTGAGTAAATCATGTAAGAAAACCTGAATGTTGAATGAGATATTCATAAATTCCAGAAGCCAAACTTACAGTTTACCAGTGAATGTTCCCACAAAACACAAAAGCAACCATGTGATGCACAAATCTGTCACCTGGTCTCAAGTTTTCCTTCTGGCAGACATAATTTTCTGTAGAGGAAAACTGTGATTTTTGAAAGTGGATTTATTGGGCTGTCTCAGAAACTGAGGACCACATACTCTAACAATTCCTAACAATGGAAATTTGAAGAATTCTGTAGTTGCTTGGTTTATGAGTCTAGATGTCTTAGCTGGTCTTCAGCATAAAGGAGTATTTCAAAGAAATGCTCTCTAAAGCTATTATGGAATAGACACAGTAAGATCCATATGGCATCAACTTTGTGGAGCCTGTAAGAAATGTGTCCAAGTATGATGCTATTTTTTGGTCCTTTAAAAAATGAAGCTCCATTTTATTCATTCACTAAATTTAAGTCATCAACCAAAGGAAGGGCAATGCCAGAGGACTTCTATTAATATGTATAAATGGCTAATAGTAATTGCTTTCCATATTAAATGCACTCCATAACTGCACATACCATCTGCATTCAGGCCCTGTATAGCTGCACTTACTGCCTGCCTGAAGGGTGTGTGTAAACATGACTGGGCCCAAATCTATTGTTATTTAGATGGGAGACATTCACCATCCAGGCTCAGGCATCTTGTAGCAGGAAAGATAATGTCTTAAGTACAATAGAGTTATTTGATTTCAACTTTCCTGGTTGAAATGGTGGTAAGGGAAAATTAAAAGCACTGTGGTCAAATCTTGCTGAAGGATGATCCCCATCTCCTATTTCCACTGAATTTTAAACCTGAATGTGGAATGCCACATTCCTAAATTCCAGAAGCCAAAATATTAGTTTCTCCCTTGTATGTTCCAAAACATGCCAAAAGCAAGCCTGTGATTACAGAGGAAACAAATATTTGTTTCTGTTTTGTTTTCTTTTGGTTTGGGTTTATTTTTCAAGTCAGGGTTTCTCTGTGTGTTTGGAATGTACTTTGAAAATCAGCCTGGCCTAGAACTCACAGTTATCTGTCTGGCACTACCTCCCAAGTGCTTAGATTACAGTCTTGCAGCACCACAGACCAGTATGGATACTGAGAGCACATCTATCTCACTCTCCTCAGGGAACATATATACAAGTAGGCTTAGAGCACAAGGGCCATTGACCCTGGGAAGAACAGGTCACATGGTCCCTCTCAATCCCAGCAGCAATGACAGCTAGGCAGAGCTGCTCTTCCTGCACAGCATCCCAGACACTCACCATGCTGTGTGGCAGTGGTTTACATTTGGAGCTCCTACTAGAGAGCCTGCAATTTCTTTTCATGATAACATCTGTCCATTATCACCAAGAAATGGCCAGTCAGGCTCTTTGCAAATCATCTAAAATTGATTACAGTTTCCACAATGCTAATTTCCACTGATGGAAAGCACGAAATTGCTCATGTTCCTTCTGTCTCCCACCTCTTTCTGCACAGTGTCTACAGCAAAATCAAAGTTCTTAAATGAACTCAATTATTTCATATTCCTCTCTTTAATTGCAGTCCCCAATACCAGCCACAGTATTTGGTAAACAGTCAATAAATTATCTGTATTTGCTTTTCAATGAATACCCAAAGCCTCATGCTGAAGGATGCAGTAGTTTCTTCCCAGCACAGGGTAGCACAGGCACAATAAAATGTGATCCATGCAATTTTCATACCTAACCCTGTATGTCATGCCCCAACTAAATATAACCTTCCAAAATTTTGATCACACAAATCTAGTCTGTCTTCATTCATGTGACGTGAATTAATACACCCTGAGGATATTAAAAAAAATCACTGAATATTCATTAGTTAAGATTTTTTTTTCTTATTGCTTTGTATAAACACAAACAAATTCCACAAGTCTTGTTGTTTTTTGAGAAAGAGATTCTCTGTGGCTTTGGAGTCTGTCCTGGAACTAGTCTTATATACCAGGCTCTTCTCTAACTCACAGAGATCTGCTTGCTTCTGCCTCCTCAGTAATCCTCTCCCAGTCAGGGAATCCAACCCCGGACTAACAATAACAGGCAGGGATGAGATATTCACCACTATTCTATCCAAGAGAGATCTTATACAGGAGACACTTAATTGGAGTGACTCACAGTTTCAGAGATCCAGTCCATTGTCATCATAACAGAAAAAATTATTTGAAGAAGAATATCATGCTGGTTTCATCTTGATACACAGGCCACAGTACGTCATCTTACACACTTGCTCAAATCCAGCACACGGAAACCCTTAAAGCCCATAACCAGTTAAACTCTTCTTCCCAAAATGCCAACCTAACTGCATCAATGCCACACCTTCTAATAGTACCACTCCCTATGACATCATCGGCCCATTCTCCTCAAGCAGGGCCTTTTTCATGATAGTAAATTAAGCAGCTGACTACCTACTCTGATTCCCTTTGAAATACACACACACAAACACACACACACACACACACACACACACACACCTATTCATTTTACCCTAGTCTGAATAAAAAAAGCATGCTACACGTGATTTTTTTTTTTCCTGTAAGTGCAATTCATGGTCGACTCCATGATAACCATGATATAAATAGAAAATTTTAAAACACGATGGACATAATTTTTCATCTTCTGGTATTTTTACATCATTTGTGATTTTGGAGTGGGTTATACTTTAAATCAAATTGCAGTGTTACAGATTAATGATTTCTGTTTATTAAATATTTCTGTAAAAATAATTGGTATCCACATATAAAATGTTTAAGATGCTTGGTCCACAAACAGGTACTGAAGGAATACATTCACTTATTTAAGAAGGGATAATCAATAGATCAGCAAGGACATTGCCCTGGAAGCAACAAACTGGGATCAAGGACATCTACGTCAAAAAGAATGAGCCTGTCTCAGAAACCTAATTCTAAAAAACTGGAAGAGCAGCTGTTCTATATTTGCCTTTCCAATGAGAAATAACTCCATAGACTTAAGAGATATGTAAAGACAATCTCTGTAATGATAGCATGCATTCTTTTCTGGCCAATGGGCAAAGGGGACAGAGCCTAAAACAGATGTGTTGGCAGATTTTGAGACAGGATTTCCCTGTGCAATAGCCTTAGTTGTAGTGAGAGTACCTGTGTTTATGACACTGGTCTGAAACTCACAGAAATCTGCCTGCCTGTGTCTCCTGAGTACTGGGTTTAAAGGCAAGCACCACCACAACCTGGATCCTAAAACAGACTTTAGCATTACAAAGTAACTGACATTTTTTAAGTTCTTCCAGGGTTAAATTACAACTGACACTTTGAAGAATTTAAGTAGTAATAAGAAACAGCAAGCAAGGCCAGGAATGCAATTAAAATTTTCAACAGAAAAATTAGTACTATAATTATTTAATAATACATGAGTAACATGAAACACAGGTTCACACTTCAATGACAGGTTTTGGAGTGGAGGACCAGAACATGAGGAAAAGAGGAAAGGCAGAACAAAGAAAAGATAAAACCTGTGAAAGGGAGGTCTTACTTAACCTATTTCTTATTCTAAGTACGCTTCTTATGAGGAATAGCTTACTGTTCTCTCCTTTCAGGGGGAGATGGAAAAAAATGGGAGGTGTTAGGAATTCAGTAGGAGTTATCTTTCAATGAGACCAGCTCATGAGAAGACTACTCAAGCATTGCATCATGAGGAGAACACAGTGCATCTGGGGAACTTTAGTGATTAAACCCTCAGCACACTTGGGACCAATAACCGCAGCTCCATGTGGTGGGAATAGTAGTGTTCACAGGATATGAAGCAACCTCACCACAAAGGCTCTGGATTCTGACAATTACAATCTCTCCAAAGCATATTCATTATGTTAAAGGAAGGGATCTACTTCATTCTCAATACCTGAGTGTCTAAGTCTAGGTGCCCAGGCTGATACTGGCTCTACTAAGCTCATTAGTGGTTTTGAGAAAGAGCTATGTTCCTTCTTTGTGAGTCAGGACCTAAACAGATGTCTTGCTTGCTCAGTCAACCCCTCAACACAACAGTGTTTACCTTTTCAAACAATTCTCCTCTGGGTTCATCTTTCCCATCTGGCTGAACTATGATTTTCTCTAGATGAAAACTCGACCATCTTGCAGACCATTCCAGTAATTCCCCCTTAAGCAGCTTCAGAATGACCTCTTCTATGATACGAGGATGGGCCTAGGGGCAGTTTGTTAATCAGGAGTTTCTCCTTTGACATGATTTGCAGCCAAACTACTACAGAGAGATTTAGGGATACAAAAAGGGATAATTGTTACGTAGCTTAACATTGAGTTTAGGTGAACTGAATTTTCTCTTTACCTGGTTGTCACAGGCACTTAAAATCAGGAAAGAGAAGCAGGCTCCAGATGACAAACAAGATAGTAGCTCTTTCTCCTCCTAGAAAGCTGGAGGATGGCTCTAAAAATGTAGGAGTTTTATCCCTGAAACTCAGAGCAAATGGTTGGAAAATGCATAGTAATGAAAACAGTAGTCTTCCTAGAAATAGTTGGAGAGGAATGAAATTAGGAAGTTTGTATTTGTGAGCAATATTGTTAGTCAACTCATGTTCAGTAGCAGGTTTAAAACAAAAGAAAGCAAAAACTAAATGCATTATTCCAGGTTCTGTGCATGGACAGGGATGGTAGGATGAATTTCTCCATATATGTAATACATGGATTTATTATAATGTCTCATAGGCTTTAGTCCAGGTAGTCCAAACATGGCTGCTTAACAATGGGCACCTGAAGACTATAGCAGTTGTATAGTTCACCATGATACATGTCTCAGGCTGGTCATCATTATACTTGTCAAGTCCAAAGAAGAAAGCTCTAAAGCTAGTAAAGTAATAAACTTGGTAGCCATAGCTAGGGGAAGCAGCAAAAGAAGAAGAGCTTCCTCCTTCAATTCTCTTTAGACATGCAGTAGACCACCAGATGGTGTGACTCATATAAAGGTGTATCTGATTCTTCCTTACATGTTTTGGTTTATTAATGTGTTTCATTTTTGATTACTCACAGCCTCCTTAGTTGTGATATTAAACATGTGCACTGCCACCAAGTAGTTAAAGATGGATCTCATCATCTAATTCCATATAAAGCTTCCCTGAGTGGCTTTGACAGTTCTGGAACACATTCTGCCTGCCGGTCCCATCTGAAATCCTATATGGGAACCCATTCCAAGTTGTCATGGGTACAGAGAGCTCAAATGACAACTATGGTCCATAAGATATTATCTTTCCTACCATAGGTTGTCTGGGCCTTTATGGTTATTTATCTCCTATCTAAAAGCAATATATTTGGGCCCATAAAGGCTTATGGACACCCTTTAGGCAGGGAATACATGCAAGTATGGGGTTTCTTAACATAGATAATGTGTGCAGTTATGGAGTGTCTTTAGTATTAGGTAAAATAATTCCTATTTGCTCTTTATATATATTCACAGAACACCTCTGCCATTGACCGACCATTGGTTGACTAAATTCTGACATGAATGAAATGAGCATTCATTATCTGTAGTGAGATAAGTACCTTGGCCTGGCCTGTGGCATAGACCACGCCCATTGGAGACAGGGCCGGATATGACCCGGGGGAACGAATTTTGAGGAGGATACTGGGAGAGCTCTCTTTCCTGCAGAACAGGAACAGCTTCCTGGGACCAGGAACCTGCTGGTGTTCGTCTTTCTATAATGTAAGTTATTTCTCCCTGAATATACATCTATTCAGCCTATTTTTTCTCCTGATCCTTATCGAACATCAATATCTGGTGTCAGAAGCAGAATCTGGATTTTTACCAGACCTGGTTTTCACCAAGGAGGTAGACACTGCTCGCTTCCCACACCATCCCCGAATTGGCAGGGTTCCTTTCCTAACCAGGTGGATATACCACACCTTGTGGGACATTTGGCTCTGCCCTACAACTTTACATCCACTGTGGCACTGAGAAAGCACTCACTGCTTCTCATTTTGCCTATTCCCCACTATGCATTTGCAGCTGTGGCCCACATGGCGCCTGCCCAGCTGGTGTGTTTTCTGTGGCCCAAAGGCGCCAGTAAGTGGCAACACTTGTTAGCCCTGGGGGTCCTAGAAATTTGCACAAAGCTCCTTTCACTCATGAGTTTAACAAAATTTTGCTTGCCTTAGTTTGTTAAGAGCTATTCTACAGGAACAATGATCAGAAGGATTGTCTGCTGCTGTATGCAATTTTGTGGGACACTGCCAGGCACTACCACCACAAATTGAGATCAACAACTAAAACCATCAAAGTTCGAGGACAGCAGAATTTTACCTAAGGTAATTGCAACATTCTTCGCCATTTAAGATGATATAATATGAGATCAATTGTTCCATACCTAGGGTGGATAATCTTATGATGTAAGACTTTAGAAATTCTTTTACTTCAAATATAGAATGAATTTTAACATAAGAAAAATCATGGCTTAACCAATATATACATTTTTTTGTAATAGCAATGGGTATCAACATTAAGATATTCTAAATGGTTTGAGCTTAAAGCAAACAATAAGAAAATTTTAAAAACCAACAGAGACTTAGTAACAGGGGTTCAAAATATGGAAAATAACAATAGAGAGCTAAAAAACCAAATGCAGAATATTGAAAATGACAATGGAGAGCTGACAATTAGAATGAAAACATAGAAGGTTAAAAAAAGGTTTATAATATTGAAAATGACAATATTAGAAGGCAAAACAAAGAATGCTTAGAAAAACAGTTCAGTCTATTGAAAATGGCAATAGAAGGATGAAAAACAGAACCGAAAACATACAATGTTTGGAAACAATTGTTTAGAATATTGAAAATGAAAATGGAGAGCTTAAAATTAGAAGACAAACATACAATACTTAGAGAAAAAGATTCAGAATATTAGACATGCAAATAGAGAGCTGACAGGTAGAATATAAAACATGGAACATAAAAACGACCCACTAGAAAACAGAATTTTTTTTATGTCTAATGCTTCAAAAATCAAAACAGAAACAATGCAATGCATTAACATGCTGACAGGAACAGCTGATTCCTGGTTGAACAGAGCTGCTAATAAAGTTAAAACCTTGAACATCAGATGCAAAGACTAGAAGAATCCGTTCCATGTCTTAGGATTAATTGAAAGCTAGCAGATAGAACTTTGAGTCTGGAAGGCAGTTTACATTTCATTCAGATTTTATGTAAGAATGAGAATATTAAAAATATGGACTCTTTAGTAGTTGGAGAAAGCAAGGGACTTACTGATTCAATGAAGTCTCTAGAAAGTTATGTGATTCATTATCATACACTCAAAGACAAAATGCTGAATAGATTTCAGGCCTTAGAAGACTGCTGAGCCCTGACAAATCAGGGTAAGACAGCCTTTTTACCTCCCTGCCTTTGTTTTGGTCTGTCAAGTACTCTAGGCCTTAGCCAAAATTGGCTGTACCAACCTTGCAGTGAGACCTTTGGTGACTGTCCAGGTAGCATGCTGTTTCTGTCCTTGCTGCACCATTTGGAAGTTGCCCATCCACACTTCCTGCCTCCCCTAGTATTGTTATTTTCCTTCTCAGGTCTTTGATGAGGTTGAAGATTAAATTATTAAAACTATTATTCTCTCTTCCTAGTTAGAAATAACAGGTTCTAGACTTATTCTTTCCAGCTTAGGACAACTCTATTGTAAACACTGTTTTGACTTCACCCTAGTACTATATAGTTAGGTCTTAAGATTGTATATTCTCAATTTTCGTTTTGTTAGAGCACAATTTCTTTTTATTTAATTTATTATTTTATATGTTGATCTCAGATTTCAGGCCTTAGAAAACTGCTGAGCCCTGACAAATCAGGGTAAGACAGCCTTTTTACCTCCCTGCCTTTGTTGTGGTCTGTCAAGTACTCTAGGCCTTAGCCAAAATTGGCTGTACCAACCTTGCAGTGAGACCTCCTCCTTCCCTCCCTCCCTCCCTTTTACCCCCTCTGCCCTCTCACATGCACCCTAACCACCCTCCCCTCCTATCCCCCCACCCCAATTCCATATGTAGAGCAATGGCATCCAGTTTGGGTCATGTGGATCTGACAGGTTATTTGAAATAGGAACTAGGGCTTCTCACCTGTATCTAGGTTAAGGCAGTTATCCCTCCATGGGGGATGTGTTCGCAAGGTCCTTTTGTGCACCAGGAATATATCCTGGCTCCACTGCCTGAGGTCCCTTACACTGCTCAGTCCATCTGGCAGAGACCCATATTCAGGTGGTCCTGAGTCAGTCCTATGCTGGCTTCCCAGTTCTCAGTCAGTTATTAGAGCACAATTGTTATTCACTTTTTTTTAATAAAGTTTTTGTATCAAGCCTAAATCTTTTCTTAGACTAAAAGGTGAACTGTAGTGAGGTATTCACTTTGTTCACATGCACATTGTTGTGGAGACAGAGCAGGAGATTACCTGGGGGAACTAAGTCTGAGGAGGGTCTCAGAGAGCTCTATTGCTTGCAGCATGGGGACAGGAGTACATCTGGAGACATCCTTGGGACCAAGAAGGAACCTGCTCATATTCTTCTTTCTATGTTGTGTGATATTTCTCCAGAATAAACATCTATTCAGCCTATTTGTTTCTCCTGATCATTATTAAACATCAATAAAGGAGAGCTGGTGTACACACATGAGCAGAAACAGGACCAAGAGTTAAGAGTGCAGAGGGTGCAGAGAAATTCAGCAGAAGGCACCACACTGAGAAGGTACACTCAGGATTTAAATAAATAAATACGATATTCACTTCAGCCACATACCTCTGAGTAAGAGTCACTTATAAGAGGAAAAAAGGAAAATAGAAAAGGAGAGTATAGTCTATGATAACGATGTTTGAGAAAATCAGAGAAAGACACTAAAGGTAATGTAAAAAGATATAGAGGTTCAAAGAAAAGTAGTAGAAAGCTCATAGGAAGATGTAAACTGTTGTGTGCTCTGATATCTACAAATATAAATTTAAGATTAGTAATATGTGTTAAAAATTTTGATCATGCCTGGTTAATTGTTTAAACATTCCTTTTATTTCTCTAAAGAAAACTATATGTAATTGTTAAAAGGTTCTAGAGTTTGCCTCTAATATAGCAAGACCAGCCATTTGGACAAAATACTGTTCTTGTCCGTACTGTTTGACTTTATGCTTTATGAACTGGACATGCAGGACCCACAGGAAAGTGACTCTGATACAAGATGGACATAGCTACAGAGTTCCTTCTTCATGAAAGAGTCTGGTAGACATTCTGCAGGATGTGGAGAAAAGTGACTGACAAACTGCCAACACAGGTGCTGAGAAGTCTGCCAGACACACTATGATCTATAGACTGGAGATGGAACATCACAGAAGAATGTTGGAATTGACCCGGTGAGTTGTCTCTTTCAATTCTAGAGTTTATATATTATCCTTCTATGATCTTTGATAGACTTGAAGACTGATATTTAAGGTTATAATTTTCCTTAGTTAGAATTAAAGTTACATATAGGACTTTAGACTCATAAAGATACGATAGATAAAAGAATATTTTCTTTAAATATTACTAAATGTTAAAGGACTGAAAAAAAAAGTTCTATCTGTGATTCCTGTTATAAACCTAAGTTTTATTACAAGAATAAAGTGAACACAAAAAGGGTTTAAATGTTTTTGGGGTCTAATGCTAACAGCCCTCAGGTCAAAATTCATCTCTGAGCTCTGGTCATCTGATTAAGATGATGAGAAAATCAGATGTCCTTTTAATGTAGATTATATTACTACTGTTTTTTGGCTAACAGTGTTAAAAATTGAAACTAATTAAAAGGTTACAATTAGTCACACTAGAAATTAACATAAATTTAACAGTCACCCAGGTCATAATGTGTTTGAAGACATAAAGGACACTTTATTTTTGATATCACAAAAAGACATTATCAGATGTATAATTTTGTATGAAAACATATTTAAATGTTTAAATTTATAAGGTTACAGGATATTTGTGCTTTTAATATATTGTTAATGTTTGTGCTTTCATCAAAGGGCTAAAATATAAGATCACAGCTGTAAGCTCTATATACTAACCAAAAGTTGAGATGCTCATTTTTTATGATACAGAAGGCAATGCATCCTTGTTTTTTGCTAAATATGGTAAGCGTAAAATATTTAGATAAATTGAGTCACATAGATGTTTCATGTTTCCCTAAAAGGAGTTCCAAATTAAAATCAGTATTTTTAAAGCTAAACCTGACAATACAAAGTTCTAGTTTTTTAAAAGCTGTTTAATCTATTATAAAATGTTAAGAAACACAAGTTTCTAGCCATTCTTATAAATTAACTGTTGATTATAATCAAACTAAATGTTAATGAATAATAACAGGGATAAACCTCACTCTGTTGCCTATACATGTTCTAAATGATTAAGGTTAAAACGAGTACCTGAAACAAAGTTGTCCGTTCAGATATATGTAGACAAGCTTCTAATACTATAGAGATCTGTATAGAATAAGGCATTTAAATGTTAACTAAATAGCTGTAATAATATCAGACAAAGAATCACAGATCCTAACAATAACCCTAGGCCTCTAAAGAAGATTATGGGGCAGCATGGATTGTTATGACACTGACCAGGGAGCAAGATGCTCAAATACAATGTCTGCTGCCAGGCAGGACCCAGCTTAGACTTTGTAGATGCTGAAAAATTATTTGCACCACCTTTGCCTAGACAAAAGAAGGTCAGTCTTTTCCATGTCTCTCTTCCACAGAGAAAAAACAAACAAACAAAAAAACATTAAGTCTCTCACATTATGTATTTGGTGAAGAACTTCTGCCCTCAATCCCATACACAATTGGTTATGGCTAGGAATATAAGGAATGGTCCCTGTCATTTTTTTAATAGATTGAACAGTTAATTAACTATATCCTTCTCACATCTGATAGTTTTGATGGCTGGGCTAACCATAACTTTGTCAGCTTGGCAGTATTAGGCAGCATTAATATGGCTCCTAAATAAGGATCTAAAATCATAAAAGTCATTTTTGAACATTTATTTATTAATTATGCATACAGTGTTCTGCCTTCATATGTCTGCAGGCAAGAAGAGGTAGTCAGATCTCATTACTGATGTTTGTGAGCCACAATGTAGTTGCTGGGGATTGAACTCAGGACTTCTAGAAGAGCAGCCAGAACTCTTAACCAATGAGCCCAAGAAATATACATCTTAAAATATATAAAATTAATTTATAATATAAAAATTCATAGCTTAACTTTTAATCAAGTTCTGATAAGCTCATCTAGCAGGGACTCCCAGCTGTTTAGTCACAAACTCAATGTTTTATTATTTATATTGGGTGTCATGAAAGTGTAAATATGAAGGATATTTCATCAGGCCTAAGGCACCACTGACCAATCTATACATGGATCTCTCTTGACAGAAGAAAAATGTACAAGTTTGTAACCCAAATCTGTAGTTTTTGCTAGGACTCAAAGGCATAAGTACATTCCTGCTGTTTTACAGATACCCAATATCTACTTTTTCTACAATATAGATTTCAGTACAGAGTGGTGATGATAATATATCTCAAACTTATGTTCCCAATTTAACCATGTCTCAGCAGATTTGTGCTTCTGGCAGATGAGCATCAGTTACTGACTACATTCTGTTCCTAAATACTGCTCTTACTGTGAACCAGCAAGCCAATGTGAATCTTCAACAGGGTCTATAAACTAATGCCTCTGATAAATGTGCAATTTGCTGAAGTCCCCTCCTTTTTCTCCTTTTTTTTTTTTTTTTTTTTTTGGTTTTATATAGCATTTTAGCCATCTCATGCCCAAAAAAACACTGCACAGGTAAGCAGGAAGTAGTACAGGAAAAGAATACATTTCACCTTTTCCCTGGTTGAGATGCTATATCAAAAGTAAACAAAAGTAAACTCCTAAACATAGGAGGCAATGTGAGTAACCTGTACACCAAAAAACACCAGAAGTCTTTTACCTATTGGAGGCCCAAAAATTGGGCCTCTAATGTTTGTTGCAAAGAGGTAATGTGATGGAAAAATTAATAACTAAAAGTTATAAAATTAGGGCTTATTGCAAGAAGGAAAAAATAATGAGAACAAGAATTTCTGCCAATAGATAAATCCCTGACTACAGAGTACAGAATCCACATCCTGTTTTCAGGAGAAGAAGTAAAAACAAAGAAAAAAAACCCAACCTTTCAGGTGTGCTTATCAATCTTGCCTAAACAAATGATGGATAATATTAACTTAGTTCCATGATGACCTTGTAAATAAATTTGTACTCTATGAACTGCCTGTATCTTGGAAACTTTGTGAACTGAGATTAGTGGTCTCAAGTTTCCCTTTCTGTTTACCCTGTTATAAACCCCTCACAATTTTAAGCCACTACCTTACTTTTCTGACAGAGTGAGGTCCCAGCTGGTTTGATTTTTACCAGTAAAATCCTTTTGCTTTTGCAGCCAGGAGTTCCAACTTCCTTGGAAGTTGAGGAAACCAGTAGGCATAATAGTAACAAGCTGCTCAAGGAGGCTTTATAGGCTATAGAACTCCAGGTGACAACTATTTGAAAATCAAAACACTGTTGTGCCAGGGACATGCCTGTACTACTTCCTGCTTATTTTTGCAGTGTTTTCTTAGCTGCAAGTAGGCTAAAATGCTAGACAATACCAACAAAAGGAAGGGGGATTCAGGAAATGGACCATTAATCAGAGGCATCAGTTTGTAGACACTGTTGAAGATTCACCTTGGCTGGGCTGGTTCACAGTAAGTAGGGAGAGCACTATAGAGGAGCAGGCTGTAGTCAGCAACTGATACTCATCTGCCAGAAGCACAAATCGTCTGAGACATGTTTAAACTGGGAACAAAGGTTAAAATGTATATATTTAATTGGAACTCTTAGTTCCTTACCTTTGGTGATCAAGAAAGACAGCAAGACCAGGGAGAAAATTCCATCCTCAGGATGGCTGTATTTATCTGCAGTCCTTTTGACCTGTAAGAAGTGGATAAAAGCTTTATGACATTTGTTCCTCTGAAGCCTATATGAACTGTGTTATATAAAAGGACATAAAAGTTTTAGATATATTATCATCACCAATCTGTGCTGAAATCCAATTTGTAGAAAAAGTAGGTTTTGGGTATCTATAAAACAGCAGGAATGAACTTATGCCTTTGAGTTCTAGCAAAATTTACAGATTTGGATTAGAAGCTTTTTCTTCTGTCAAGAGCGATCCATGTATAGATTGGTCAGTGGTGCCTTTGGCCTAATGAAACACCCTTCATATTTACACTTTGATGACACCCAATATAAATCATAAAACTTTGAGTTTGTGACTAAACAGCTGGGAGTCCCTGCTCTATTAGCTTATCAGAACTTGATTAAAAGTTAAGCTCTGAATTTTTATATTGTAAATTAATTTTTTATATCTTTAAGAAGTATATGTCTTGGGCTAGAGAGATGTGGCAGAGGTTAAGAGTACTGGCTGCTCTTCTAGAAGTCCTGAGTTCAATCCCCAGCAACTACATTGTGGCTCACAAACATTTGTAATGTGATGTGGTATCCTCTTTGGGTGTGCAGACATGTATGCAGGCAGAACACTGTATGCATAATTAATAAATAAATGTTCAAAAAAGACTTATATATCTTTATATTTTTAAATTCTTATTTAGGAGCCATATCAAGGCTGCCTTTATTGCCAAGCTCACAAAGTTTTGGTTAGCCAAGCCATCAATAGAATTAGAGATCTGAGAAGGATAAACTATATGTTACTTTTGAATCTATTAAAAAAATCACAGGGACCATTCCTTATATTCTTAGCCATATCCAATTTTCTATGGCATTGAGGGGAGAAATATTTTACCAAGTACATAATGTGAGAGGTTTTTTTTTTTCCCCTGTGGAACCTGGAATTGGAAAAGTCTGAACTTATTTTGTCTAGGCAAAGGTGCAGACAATTTTCCAGTACCCTGCAGCCTCTACACAGTCCGAGCTGGGTCCTATCATGCTGCAGGCATTGTGTTTCAGCATCTTGCTCCCTGGTCAGTGTTATCACAATATATGCTGCCCCACAATGTTCTTTAGAGACCTTTCTTTGGTCATTGTTAGATTCTGTGATTCTTTGTCTGAAATTATTACAGTTTTTTAGTTAATATTTAAATGTCTTATTCTACAGATCTCTGTAGTATTAGAAGTCTTTCTAGGTAGATCTTAATAGACAACTTGGTTTTCAGTTACTCGATTTAAGCTTAAACTTTTAGAATATGTATAGGAGACAGAGTGAGGTTTATTCCTGTTATTAATCATTACTACTTAGTTTGACTATAACCAAAAGTTAATCTATAAGGATGGCTGGTAACTTGTGTTTCTTAACATTTTATAATAGTTACCAGATTTTATAAAACTAGAACTTTGCATTGTCAGTTTTAGCTTTAAAAATACTGATTTTAATTTGAAACTCCTTTTAGGGAAACATAAAACAGCTATGTGATTCAGTTTATCTAAATAACTTATGCTTACCAAATTTAGCAAAAACAAGGATGGATTGCCCTCTGTATCATAAAAAAAAAATGAGCTTCTCAACTTTTGGTTAGTATATACAGTTTATGGCTATGATCTTAAATTTTAGCCCTTTAATTTAAGTACAAATATTAACAATGTAATAAAGCACAAATATAATGCAACCTTCTGAATTTAAACATTTAAAAACTGTTTTATAAAACAATTAAACATCCTGTAATGGCTTCTTATAATATCAAATAATTTTAGCACCCTTTATGTCTTTAAACCCATTGTCACCTTGGTGCCTGTTAAGTTTATGTTAATTTCCAGTGTTTATAATTGTAACGTTTTAACTAGTTTCAATTTTTAACAGCTTTCAACATAAAACAGAATTAATGTCATCTACATTAAAAGGACATCTGATTTTCTGATAATCTGAATTTAATGACCAGTGCTCAGAGGTAAATTTTGAGCTGGGGGCTGTTATCATTAGACAGCAAAAAATG
This sequence comes from Phodopus roborovskii, assembly GCF_943737965.1. Taxonomy (NCBI): domain Eukaryota; kingdom Metazoa; phylum Chordata; class Mammalia; order Rodentia; family Cricetidae; genus Phodopus; species Phodopus roborovskii. Next base: position 39,264 of record NW_026126284.1, read on the forward strand.
TTTAAACCATTTTTGTTTTAGCTCTATTCTTGCAATAAACAGGTTTCTAACAGGAAACACTGATAGAACTTTTTAGCAAGTACATATATTTTTCTTGAGAGAAATAAACAGAACTTTTAAACCATTAACCTGGTATGGTCAAAAATTTTAACTCATATTACTAATCTTAAGTTTGTATTTGTAGATATGAGAGCCCACAGCAAACAGTTTACATCTTTCTCGACATTTGACGACTTTTCTTTGAACCTCCATAACTTTTTACATTACCTTTAGTCTCTCTCGATTTTCTCAGACATCCCTAGCGTAGAAATGTCTCTCCTTTTCTCTTTTTCTTTTTTCTTATCAGTGACTCTTACCCAGATATGCATGCCTGAAGTGAAATCTTATTTATTTATTTAATTCCTGACTCTACCTTCTTACATTGGTGCTTTCCCCTGAGCCTCTCTGCACCCTCTGCTCTCTTAACTGTTGGCTCCTTTTATGGATTTTGTGGGTTACACCAGATCTTCTTTTATGTTATCTTTCAGTATTATAATTTTATTTTTATCTCTTTTCCACTCTTCTGGATCTTGCCAATCCTTTTTCCTGTTCTACCTTTTATTGCCCAGAGAAATGGAATCATACTCATAACACCTGAAGTTCCTTCTGATGTTCTCTGTTCTGCTTTGATGAGTTGCATTGACCTATAAATCTGCAGGCCACTTGACCTGTCTACTAGACCACTGTTATCTTATTTTGTCTTCTTTGCTTCAGACTGATTGTAACAAGTCTGCACATAGCCATCACTTGTAATTACCATATATTTTGTTATTTTTATTTTTTTTAGTTGACACAAAAATCTTTACCAAAGCTGTTCTCCCCAACACCCCTCATCCTCCTCCTCCCCACTCTCACCCTCACCCCTTTCCCTAAGGTCACAGTCACTGCCACCTGAGGAGAGGAGGGCTGGGCGAGGGGCTGGTTCTGTCATTAGCCCCTAGGGATTCAGAACCCTCCTCTCCTCTCTGACTGCCCACCAGGTGGCCCAATGCACCTAGGCCTTCAGCAACCCAGCATGTATCCAGGATGAGCATGGCTTAGGACTTCTGTACCAGGAGGAGCCTGGTGCTGTTTACACTGGTGTTCTGTATTACCAGCAGCCTGTAAGATTCTGGCCTGGGGGTACTTATTTTATTTTTTAATTTACTTATTTATTTTTTATTTCACATGTCGATCCCATTTCCCTCTCTCTCCCTCCCTCCCACCCATTTACACGCTATTCCCCCTCACATGCACCCTTACCACCCTCTGCTCCCAGCTCCCAACCCAATTCCAAATGTATGACAATGCCATCCAGGTGTAGTCATGTAGATCTGTCAAGTCATTTGAAGTAGGGACTAGGACTTCTCTCCTGTTTCTAGGTTAAGGGAGTACCCTCCATGGGGGATGTGTCTGCAATGACCTTTTGTGCATGAGGAATACATCCTGGTTCCACTGTCTGCAGTCCCTAAGACTGCTCAGTCCTTCTGGCTGAGACCCATATTTAGAGAAGACTGAGTCAGTACCATTCTGGATTCCAAGCTATCAGTCTGGGTGCCTGTTATTTGCTCCTTGTTCAGGTCAGCTGTCTCTGTGTGTTTCTACAACCTGGTCTTCTTCTGTCCATCTGCATCTGGATTCTCGTTAAACTCAGTGTTTAGGTTTGGGTGTTTGCTTCTGTTTCCAACAGCACTATAGGAGGGCTCCATGATGGTGAATAAGTTAGTTGTTGATCTCACTATCCAGGAAGGGCATTTATGGTAGCCTTTTCACAGTTGCTCAAATTGTTAGTTGGCAACAGTCTTGTAGGTCTCTAGACCTTTCTTTAGATTCACTTTTCTCTTCAAACCAATACTGGCTCCTTCTTTTATTCTCTCTCTCTTTCTGTCTCCCTCTCTCTCTTTCACTCACTCTCAGTCTCTCTCTCTCCCTCTTCTGTCTTGTATTCCTACCCTGACTCAATCTTCCTAGTCACAATTTCTTTCCTATCCTTATCCTATCTTCTTATCCATTCTTCAATTGAGGATCATCTAGGTTGTTTCCAGTTTCTTGCTATTACAAATAATGCTGCTATCAACATAGTTGAGCAGATGTCTTTGTTGCTGGGATATGGATCATTTGGGTATATGTCTAAGGGGGGGGGGATTGCTGGGTCACGTGGTAAACTAATTCCCATTTTCCTGAGGAACCACCATACTTATCTCCAACATGGCTGTATGAATTTGAACTCCCACCAGCAATGGAGGAATGTTCCCTTTCTCCACATCTTCTTTGTTATAAGTTTTCATTTGGTGTTTTTAATTTTAGCCATCCTGGCAGTAGTAAGATAGTATCTCAAAGTTGTTTTGATTGGCATTTCCCTGATAGCTAAAGATGTTGAACATTTTCTTAAGTATTTTTCAGCTTTTTTGGTTTCCTCTATTGAGAATTATTTCTTTTGTTCTGTACCCCATTTTTATTTTTGATTTTATAAAGTTTTTTTTTCAATCAACGCTTCTATTCTTTTTTTTTTCATTTTATATAACCAAGTCCATTTAAATAATAACAAACATTTATAGACAATATTTGGGGATTTGGGTGTCGTTCTTTCCAAACTACTTCCTGCTGGTAAGAGGCACTGTCATGGGGGATTCTATGAAGAGGCAGAAATCCTGCATGTAGTCTGTAAGGCTGCTTTGTCCACCTGTTTTGAATGTAGGATCACCTGGTATTCTCTATCAGGTGGTCTGGCTTGATCAAACCACATTAGTCTGGAAGGAATGCACAATTTTTCATTTTCTGTGGAAACAATAATAGAAATCCTTTTCCCCAGTAACATGTCCTTGAACTTAATTTTGGAGTCAAAGCATTTTTTTTTAAATTTAATTTATTATTTTACATGTCAATCCCAGTTCTCTATCCCTCCCTCCTCCCTTTCTTCCGCCTCCCTCCTTCCCTCATTTTAACCCTCGCTGCCTTCTCACATGCATTCTAACTACCCTACCCTCCCATCCCCCCCACCCCAATTCCATATGTAGGGGAATGCCATCCAGTTGGCATCATGTAGAGCTGACAGGTCATGTGAAGTAGGGACTAGTGCTTCTCTCCTGTCTCTAGATTAAGGCAGTTATCACTCCATTGGGGAATGTGTTTACAAAGTCCTTTTGTGTCCCAGGGATACATCCTGGCTCCACTGTCTGAGGTTCCTTAGACTGCTCAGTCCTTCTGGCTGAGACCCATATTCAGGGCGGCCATGCTGGCTTCCCAGCTATCAGTCTGGTGGCCCGTTAGCTGCTCCTTGTTCATGTAAGCTGTCTCTATGTGTTTCTGCCACCTGGTCTTGTCCTCTCGACATGCATCTGGGTTCTACTTTGACTTAGTTTTTATGTATGGGTATTTGCTCCTGTTTCCAACAGGCATTAATTGAGGGCTCCATGGATAAGTTAGTTGTTGCTCTCACACTCCCTCACCCTCTGGGAAGGGCATTTATGGTAGCCTTTCCAAGGAAGCTCAAATTGTTAGTTGGGAGCAGTCTTGTAGTTCTCTAGACTTTTCTTTGTGTTCAATTTTATCTTCAAACCAATATTGGCTCCCTCTTTTATGTTCTCTCTCTCTCTTTGTGTCTCTCTTTCCTGTCTTCTATTCCAAACCAGGCTCAATCTTCCTGGTCGCACATGTTTTCCTTTCCTCCCCCTCGTTTTCTCCTACTACTCTCTCCATTCGCTGCCCCCCCACTTCCCCTGAGCTCTGGGGGACTTGTCCCTTCCTGGTTCTGTGAGGGACTTTATATGAATCTCTTAGAATACACCTTGTATCCTAGTTCCTCTGCTGGTCTATACCCCATTTTTAATAGGGCTGTTTGGTGTTTTGTTGATTAGTTTTTTGAGTTGTTTGTATATTTTGGAGATCAGCCCATTGTCTGATGTAGTATTGGTGAAAATTGATGGGAGATGCCATTCTGTAAATGTTGGCCAATAGGAAAGGAAGATAGGAGGGACTAAGAGACAAGGAGGAAAGAGGAAGTTGGAAGGAGGAGTCAGCATGGAGAGTCTGGAGAAAGCAGAATGCCAGTATGCTCCTCAGTAAGAAGACCACATGAACATACATAGATCAGCAGAAATGGGTTAATGCTTAAGACAGAGCTAGCAGATAAGAAACTAGTACCAGGCCAATAGCATTATGTCAAATACAGAGTCTCTGTGTGTTAATTGGTGCTGGCGTGATGGCAGGACCAGACCCGTGGCGGGCAGAAAAACCTTACTCCTTACATAAAATATTTTCCCAGTCTGTGGCCTGCCATTTTGTCTTTCCACTGTGTCCTTTGCCTTACAGAACCTTCTAAGTTTGAAGAGGTCCCATTTATTAATTGTTGCTCTCAGTGTCTGTGCCCCTGGAGTTATGTTCAGGAAGTGGTCTCCTATAACAATTTGTTCAAGGGTACCTCCTACTTTCTCTTCTAAGAGGTTCAGTGTGGTTGGATTGATGTTGAGGACTTTGATCCATTTGGACCATAGTTTTGTGTATGACTACAGACTTGGGTCTATCTACAGTCTTCTAAACATCATCATCCAAATGTGCCAGCACCATTTGTTGAAGATGATTTCCTCATCCCATTGTATTATTTTATATGTTTTGTAGAAAATCAGGTTTTCATACGTATGTGGGTTTGTATCAGGTTTTTGAAATCCATTCCATGTTCTACCTGTTTTTTTTTTTTTTTTTTTTTTTTTTTTTTTTGGCAATTCCAGGCTGTTTTCAGGAGTATAGCTCTGTAGTAGGGCTTAAAGTCAGGGATGGTGATGCCTTTGAAATTCTTTTATTGCACAGGGCTCTTTTGGCTATGCTGGGTCTTTTGTTTTTCCATAAAAAGTTGAATATTATCCTTTCAAGGTCAGTGATGAATTGTGGTGGGTTTTTAATGGAGATTGCATTGAATCTCTAGATTGCTTTTGGCAAGATTGCCATTTTTACTATATTTATCCTACCTATTCAAGAGCATGGGAGATCTTTCCATATTCTGGTTTCTTCTTTAATTTCTTTCTTTAAAGCCACAAATCTTTATTATATGAGTCTTTTATTTGTTTGGGAAGTGTTCCTCCAAGATACTTTATGTTGTTTCTGGCTATTGTAAAGTGTTATGTTTCTCTGATTTCCTTCTCAATTTATTGTTGTCTGAAAAAAGTAGGGCTACTGATTTTTTTGAGTTTATCTTGTACCCTGCTAGTTTGCTGAAGATGTTTATCAGCTATAGGAGTTCCTTGGTAGAGTTTATTGGGTTGCTTATTAAGCTATATTAAGCTATCATATCATCTTCAAATAGTGATAGTTTGACTTCTTCCTTTCAAATATGGATCCCTTTTATCTCCTTTTCTTGTCTTATAGCTTTAGCTAGAATTTCACGTACAATATTGAAGAGATATTGAGAGAGAGCGCAGCCTTGTCTTGCTCGTGATTTTAGAGTAATCACCTTAAGCTTCTCTCCTTTCATTTTGATGTTGGCAGTTGGTTTGCTCTGGGTTCCTTTGTATTTCGGGCATAAATTTTCAGAATTGAGACTTGTGATGAAGGATTTCTCCTGCAATGAATACTGAATGAGCATCTTCATCTCTTTTTAATTTTGGTTTGAAGTCTAACTTGTTAGATATTAGGATAGCCATGCCTGCTTCCTTCTTGTGTACATTTGATTGGAAGATATTCCCCAACATTTTACCCTGAAGTAATGTCTATCTTTGAAACTTAGATGTGTTTCTTGTATGTAGCAGAAGGATGCATTCTTTCTTCATATCCATTCTGTTAGCCTGTGTCTTTTTATAGGTGAGTTAAGACCATTAATATTGGGGGTGAGTAAAGGCCATTGATTAGTGATGCTTGTTTGTTTTAGATTTGATTTTGGCAGTGGTATTGTGAATATATTTGACCTCCATTACCCTTGGTTTCTTGTATAGGGAGATTATCTTTTGCCTACATTTTGTGTGCATAGTTAACTTCCGTGGGTTGGAGTTTTCCTTCCATATCTTTCTGTAGTGCTGTATTTGTAGGTAAGTATTGGAAAAAAGTCTGTCTTTGTCATTAAATATATTGTTTTCTCCATCTATAATGATTGAGTGTTTTGCTGGGTATAGTAGCCTGGGCTAGCATCTGTGGACTCTTAGTATTTGTAGAACATCTATCCAGGACCTTTTTGGCCTTGAGGGATTCCATGGAAAAGTCAGTTGTAATTTTGATTGGTTTGCATTTATATGTTACCTGTCCTTTCTCCTTTGCTGCACTTAGTATTCTTTATTCTGTGCTTTAGATGTTTTCCTTATTATATTTCTAGGTTTTTTTTTTTTTTTTTTTTTTTTACTTTGGTCCAGCCTAATTGGTGTTCAGTATACTTCTTGTACTTTCATGTGCGTGTGCGTGTCCTTCTTCAGATTGGGAAAGTTGTCCTCGATGATTTTTTTTAGTATGTTTTTGACACCTTTGAGCTGGTCTTCCTCACCTTCCTCGCTGCCTATTATTCCTAGGTTTGGCCTTTTCATGGTGTCCCAGATTTCTTGGATGTTTTGTGTTAAGGATTTGTTGGATTTATGATTTTCTTTGGTAGATGAATCTATTTCCTATACTTTATCTTCCATGCCTGAGATTCTCTCTTTTTTTCTGTTGGTCATGTTGTGTCTGTAGTTCACAATCATTTGCGCAGTTTTTCTATTTCCAGCATTCCTTCGGTTTTTTTTTCTTTCTTTCTTTCTTTCTATTTTAGTCTTTCAGGGTTAAAAGTCCTGGGTGGTTGGAGGAAATCTGGGATGAGCCCACAAACTTTGTACCTCCTGGGTTTCCTCAAGTCCAATGAAGTTATTCCCAAATGTGAAAGCAAAAGGTTTTAATTGGGAAGAGCAAAACAGTCTGGGAGTTTACTCTATTGGAAGGCTAAGTTACCTAGCAACAAAAGTGAAATGGAGGCTTGACACCACTAGTCTCAGCTCATAGGGTTTTCAAGGTTACAGCATTTCATAGAGTACAAAGTTTGCTTGCAAGGGCATCAAGATTGATTAGCACACCTGCAAGGTTTTCTTTTTCTTTTTCCTGTATCTCATGAAAATAACATGTGGGGTCTGTACTCTGAAATCAGGAAGTTATCCACTAGAAGAGATTCTTGTTCTTTGTAGTTTTTCCTTCTTGCCATTAACCCTAATTTTTAAATTTTTCATCACATCACATAAAGTAAAATATAAATTGTTAAATGTCTCCAAGAACTGTAGTCTTTCCAAGGATGCACAAAAAGCTCATTGAAGTTGACTAAAAAGATGTTTTTACACAGGGCTCCCTGCTCCCAATACTCTGAAGAGATTCAACCCACAAAGTTTTAGTCAGAATCATATAACTGATTCCAGGGAGATTCACGTATCTCATGAAAACCCACAGGAAGTAAAATCTGTCTTCATGTTCCCACTCAGATGTTGGGAGGACCCAACACATGATTCATATACTACACAATGCACTCCTCCATCCTGGGGACAGCGACCCCTCACTCACAATGTGATTACTGAGCTCTCCCAAGCTCTCCATTGACCTTACTGCAGCAATAATCGAAGAACAGCACACACAAAAAAAGGTGCCAGCTCTCCTTTAGAGAAAAGCCTGAATCTGGCATTAAGAAGGTCCCTGTACCTTTTATTATTAACAGATCTTGAGGAGGGTCTGGTTGGCTAGTGATGACTGAGTAACAAGATCACCTTCTTAAAGACACAGCACAATGATTCCTGACCTGGACTTCCAACCCAGACAAAAACCATTTCTAGGTGAGCAGAGATACACATTTCTACTGCACTGGCTTTGACTCCAATAGCAAATACTGCTCTCTTCCTGCACCCACTCCTTTCTCCTGAAAACAAGGTGGCTCTCTAGCTTTCACAGGCCACTACACAAACACGTGATGTGATTATTCCCTGTCCTAACTACTAATGAGAGACATTTTGGCACAGAAAATGAGATGTCCTGTAGTTTCCCACTGATGTCAGATGTACTGAAACCACTTATTTCATGGTTGTCACTGGGACTTCAGAAAACCAGGGATGAAAAAAAAGTAAAGAAAATAGGAACCAGATCTCAAACAAGAAAGAAGAAGTCTTTCTGCAATCTCAAGGCTGGATGATGGATCCACTGATTTAAAAACCTGACAACAGTCCTGTTCAAGAAGAGAACATTGAATAATGCAGCTATTTTCTCACTGTACCCTGAGGAAGCTCTGCTCGGTCACCACAGTGCTTGTAGAAGCAAGCTTCCCAGCCCAATTCTCTCAGAGTATTCAAATTACCCTGAAGACAACAGTTTTTTTATTATTATTCATTTTTCAAGAATTTCCGGAATAAAACTCCCAATGCATTGGAGCTATCACCCCACGCATCTGACAGGAGAAAGTTATATTATCTTCTTTCTGATATTGTGCCTTCCCTTCTCTCATGGTTTCTAAATTGTCTGTGACCACTAGATAAAATGTACACCCACTTTCCTTGACCTCAGGAAAAATCCCAGAACAAACATCTTCTTTTTTTTGCCATATGCCCTAAAATCTCTCTCAAGTTTTTAATATTCTAGGCACCCTTCCCTCTGTTGACTAAAATATTCATTCCCATCTGCATTTTGTAATTTTATCTGCAACATCTGCACATTTTTTTGAGGAAGGAGGGGATGATCTTTCACACTGCTTGAAGAGAGTGAGTTGTCTATTTTAGACAGGGGTAAGTGACATTGAGATTTGTGTCTCTACAGTTGGCTATTAGGTCTGGATCTTGAGTAGAAGCCAGACCCAAGGTACCCATGGTGTGTCTTTAAGCACACTTTAACCCTTAAGGAAGTGATCTTGTTGATCAAGCCTTACTAGCCAATCAGCAACATCAGGCCAACCTGCGAGTCACAGGCATTTCAGGACACTTCCTATAGCCATACTGTAGGCTTTTGTTCTTGATGCAGTTTTGGTTTTAAGCAGAACTAGTGCCCGTGGACTGATTGCTTTTGTGGGAGTGCTACTGTAGTAAATTGTGATTGGAACATGGTTGAGTACAGAAGCCACAACATGGTGAGTGATGGGATGCTATCATAGATGTTTTCATAATTACATTGAACTTTCTGAGTATTTCCAAAAATAATTGTTAATGTGCCTTTGTAATCAGCATGTTGTTATAAATTGTTGTTCATTGTCATAGGGTTGTATTCATTTCATGTTGCAAACTTACCATGTATAGGGTCTTAATTCTGATGCTTCATGCTCCAAAAGACCATTATTTAGTTCTTTATTTTTGTTTTATTGCTAATCTGTGGAAGTGTTTGGCTCATCAGATAAAACATGTTGTGTATCTTGGCAAGAGACTCAGTACATCTTTTGGGGGATGAACAGAGGTCAGATACTGACACATGACTTCACATAATTAATTACATCCCATAACATGTATACTCATACAAACCATTTTCTCTCATGCTCAATAATATAATAGATAGTAATAAACTTGGAAAATTGATAAATATTTATTACACCAATTCTATTACCATCAATTCTAGTATTGACACCACAATTTAGCTTTGACACACTACACTGGAAATTGTAAAGCTAATTGTACTTGGTCTTAATAGTTAAAACCTGAATTCAGATATGTGATTAATGATGAAAAATCAGAGAAGCAGAGCAGCCCACCCCTAGGTCTTACTTCTACTGAATCCTCAGACCCAAGGGGTGGGCAATTCTGATCCTACGAGTCTTCCATTAGAATGGAACAAACTTCTGTCTTCTTCCACTTAATATTTCTCCTCCCAGCCATATCTACCTCCCAAGTACAGGGATAAAGGAATGAGCCACCACCTGTCTCTCTTTCTCTTTTAGACTGGGTCAATCTGTTGTAGCTTGGGGCGACCATGAAATTACAGATACCACCTCATTATGTCTCCCAAATTCTGGGATTAAAGGTGTGCTCCACCATGGCCTGTCCTTTATGGCTAACTACAGCCTAGCTCCACACTCTCTTCTTAAAGCAATTTTTTTTGTTGTTGTTGTTTGTTTATTTGTTTAGATTTGTGTATTCTTTTTGTTTGGTGTTATTTTCAGACAGGGTTTCCCTGTGCACATTTCTAACTCAATCAAACACACGGAGATTTACCAGCTTCTCCCTCTCAAGCACTGGAATTAAAGGCATATGCCACCACCACCTGGCAGGCTTTATTTGCTAAAGCAAAACAAAATACCACAACACCACCATAAAGGAGAAAACCTTTATGGACCCCACAAATTTAATGGCGTGTGGATCCTGCTGAGTTTATCACTTTATAGCTTTAAAGCCTATTTCTTTGACATACTCATGAGTACTGAAGACCAGCTGAGACACCCACACCCATGAACCAAACACATACCAAATTCTTCAAATTTCCATTGGTCATCATGACTGATATACTAGCTAGCCCACAGCCTGTGAGACATTCCAATAAACCCACTTTCTACAGACACAGAGAGATATGTTCTACCAATCCTGTTCAAACAGAGAACATTGAATAATGCAGCTGTTTCCTCATCTTCCTACTGAGGAACCTGTGCTGGTTCAGCCTAATACTCATAGATAAAGGTGTTCTTCCCAGCACCATTGTCTTTGAGTATTCAGCTTACCTTGCAGATGACACTTTTTATTATTCTTCATATGTCAAGAATTTGACTCAAATATCAGGAATAAAACTCCAATACAATAGACCTATATCACTGGCTTCTGTGAGGAAAAGATATATCATCTTGTTTGTAATATGGCTCCTGCCTTTCTCTCATGGTTATCCGAGAGGCCTGAGACAACCAGGTAAAAAGTCCCCTCAGGTCTCCAGACCTCAATAAGACAGCACAGAACAAACATCGCTTGTGTCCTAAAAAATTTCTCTATACCTTTAATATTCTGGGAAGCCTTCCATCCATTTAATAAGAGAATCATTTCAGTCTGTATTGTGTAATGGTCTGAGCAAGCTCTGCACATTGTTTGGAGGACGAAAGAGAGATAGAACCTGTGCACTGCAGGAAGTGAGCTGGACTGTTTATTGGTGACATGGGTAAGCGACATTGAAATTTGTGTCTGGCTATGTTGTGTTGGGTGTTGTCTTTGATTCCAGCACTCAGGAAGTAGAGGCAAGTAGATTTCTGTGAGTAGACTCTGGTCTACAGAGTAAGTTCCAGGACAGTAGGGCCACACAGGGAAACTCTGTTTCAAACACCAAAAGAAATGAATGAATTAATCAAATAATCAAATAATTAATTAATATTAAACAAGTAATGAGAAAAATCTACTAGAATGCAACAACAACAAGATTAATAATAATAATTAGGAAGGAATTGACCAGCTCAGTTTAATGAGCAAGTTCTAGGAGAACAGGCGCCACACAGGGAAATTCTCTCTCAAAACAAAACAAAACAAAACAAAAAATAAGTTCCTGTTTGTGCAGATCTCTAAAATTTCTAGGTCTGGAGTAGAAACCAGGGCCAAAGAAGGTGCTGGGCTTGCTGTGTCTTTAAGAACAGTCTAACCCTTGGGGAACTGCTCTTGTCACTCAAGCCTCACTAGCCAATCAGGGACACTGAGCCAACCCTCTAGTCTGAGGTCTGGAGGAGACTTCCTGGAGCCATGCTGCAGGCTTGGTTTTGTATCAGAACAGGAGCCAGAGGATTGATTGCTGCTCTATGAGTGGTGCTGTGGGGAATTCTGGGAGGAGCATGGATCAACAGAGAAGCTGAAGCATGGTGAGTGAGGGGATGTGGGAGGGTGGGATGGGGAGTAATGAAATTCTTTTTGGCAGGCCCTCCAGCAGGAGGCTGGACTGGAATGTGCTGCCATATTCAGTATTCAGTTAGGCCCGTGGTGGTCCAGCAGCTTCCCTGACCACGTTGTGGCCTATGAATACTTCTCCATGTGTGCTGTTTCTGAGGAAAGGATTTTGATCTGGTAGCATTATGAATAAAATTCTGTGTAGTCAGCTCCATTATGGTTTTGGTGTGCAGGGATGGCTATTTACCAAAGAAGGAGAGGTTCGGTTACTTCAGTGCCTTCCAGCAGTCCTGCTTTTAACATCTAAAGTTTAGGGGTCACATCCATTCAGAGTTATTATTATTTTGTTTTTGCCATCAAAATAACATTTCTTTTGTGAAAAAATAAATAAATAAAAAGACCTTACTTTACATTTTTTCAAACTGCAAGTGTGTGTCACTGTGCCTGTCATGTATTTGGTTTTGGTTTTTGATTTTAGTTTTTTTTTTTTTTTTCTTTTTGAGACAGAGTCTTTCTATGTTGCTTAGACTGGCCTCAAACTCTGGCTGTCTCCCCACATTAGCTTTCTGAGTCCTGGAGTTACAGGAAGTTCAAGCTGGATCTATGAGACCCCACAGATGGCCAAGTTTTTAAACTAGGCATCCCAGAGGAAGTGTGGCAATGACCTCCAGTCTAGACAAAGATACTTACCACTTTCCCGCTGAAACTTTATTGAAGGTACTTAATTGGCAAATTCCTTTTCAATCATCAGAAAAGCAAATGAATTGGAAAAAAAAAGAAAGAATTTAACAGCTAGGCATTGATGCCACTCACCTTGAATCCCAGTACTTGGGAGGTAGAGACAGTTGGATTTCTGTCAGTTTGAAGCCAGCCTGGTCTTCACAGGAATTTCTGGACACGTTCCAAAGCCACAGCAAAACCCTATATCAAAAACCTAAAACAACACAAAATAAAACAAAAACAAAGAATATGAAACAAAAAAATAAAACAAGAGAGAGAGAGAGAGAGAGAGAGAGAGAGAGAGAGAGAGAGAGAGAGAGAGAATTTAGCCAAGCAATGATGTTTCAAGACTGTAAACTCAGCACTCTGGATATAGAAGCGGGTAGATCTCTGAGTTGAAGAACATCAAGGACTACAAAGAGAAACCCTGTGTGTGTGTGTGTGTGTGTGTGTGTGTGCTACCCTGAATTATGTACACATATGTACATACACATCCAAGTGTCCATGGAGATAAGGAGAAATCATCATCACCAGGAGCTTTCTTTACTGGTGGTTTTGAGACACCAGGTTTGGGTGTTAGAAATAGAAGTCCAGTCCTCTGGAAGAGGAAGAAATGCTCCTAACCTGAACAATGTTGCTAGCCAAAGAGATTCACTACTTACAGTTAGTTCTTCTACAGATTATTATTATTATTGTTATTATTATTAATTGTTAATATCATTCTTTGCTGCAGCATTGAGTGATGATACTGGATCCAACAAACTCAACAAACCTACAGGAGTTTATTGGGAAAGGGAGTGAAGGCAGTGGTAGATGTCAACCAATTGGGGGCAGAAATAGAAAGAGAGAGAAAATTGGCAGTAGTTGCTTGCTAATAAAGAGGAGGGAAGAAGTTTAGAACCAGGCTCTGCAGTTGGGGCCCTTTCAACTGGGGACATGGGGGTTCCATTGGCCCAGCTCCTCATGGCCTTTGCATGCACTGTCTTATGGAGTCACTTAATGAATGCAAGGCTTAGCCTTCCAACTTTGACAGCTTTTGAGATGTCAGTGTAGAGTGATCATCTCTGAAAAACAGATCCAGGAGGGAAGTGAAGGTTACCTGTGGAAAGCAGAGAAGATCGACTCCAGGGCATGGAAAGAACTTGAGCATTAGAGAGGCCTGTGATCTGGAAAGGTTCCCTAAGAAGAAACAGGCCCTGGAGAGGACATGTGTGGAGTGACAGTCAGGTGCTGAGGAGAAACCACCAAGGCAGGAAGAGGAGTCTTTGGGAGTAGGAACAGGGCCAGGTTGCCTAGGATGAGGGTGAATCCAATAAATCAATTATTACTATTAGGTAGCACATGGTTTACTGGGTGCTATTATTTCCCTTGTTAATTACAGAACATTAATGTTATAAAAATGTTATAAAGGACACTAGCTGTAAGTGTGTGACAAAGGCCTTTTAATCTCAACATTCAGGAGGCAGAGGGAATTCTTTCTGTTTGAATGTAGTTGGGTCTACAAAATCATCTCCAGGACAGCCTGGGATTCACAGTGAAACAAATTCTGGAAAAGCACACAAAAGACCACTCCAGCAAATATGTTTTTATTTATCCCTCCAAATGATAAATAAAATATGTCATGTGTCTTAATTTTCTTTCTACTCTTCAAGCCTTACCCTAAGAAATTCTTTTGCATTTTTTTTACTAGTGAAAACATGTTTGCATTGTGTCTGTCATGCACAATAATATTGGGATTTTTTTTTCTCTTTCCTGACTGGTTATCCATTTCTCCACAAAATGCCCAGTGTAATAAGCATCAGTCAAGGCTTTGGATGTATTCACATTCCCAGTGTGTGTGTGTGTGTGTGTGTGTGTGTGTGTGTGTGTGTGTGTGTGTGTGTAGACCAGAAAACAACTTTTGGTGCCTATTCTCTCCACCATGAATCTCAGATATTTTACTCAGGTCCTCTAGACTGGGCCCTGGAAATGGTTTTATTCCCATTACCCTTCCAAATCTGGCATGATTGTATCGTAATACCTTGTTGAGTTTATTCTTTAATTACATTTTAATACATATATTTGCTTTCATTATGTGAATTGTGTCTGTATGAATGTATGCAATGCATGTGACTGCTTGCAGAAGCCATAAAAGAGCACTGGATTACATGGAGTTGGAGTTATAGGAGGTTATAAGCCACCAGGCATGGATACTGGGAAGTGAACACAGGTATTTGGCAATAGCAGTAAATACTGTAAATACTCTTTGCCTCTGATATAGCTCTAAAGCTCCTAATCCTAATTTATATTTTTAGTTAAAAGTATTTTTTTCTTGTGTAGTTTTAATTACATTTTTTTTTTTTTTTCTTTTTTTTTTTTTTTTTGATCAAACACATGCCTGTACACATGTGCTATCTTCCAGGCTTTACCAATCCAGGAAACGGGAGGTAAGCTCTCATTTTGTGTCACTGGAATTTGGTATAAAGTGCCACTATCCAATGATCTACTTCAATGACCATTAATTTTAATTTTTAGTTTTAGTTTAAATACAGAGTATTGGGTTTCATAGTGGTATCTTTATATACTTGTGATTATGTGCTTTCCTTGTTTGTTTTCTTCCCACACTACTCTCCCTTTTGACCCTCCTCATCTCTAGCTGATTCCATTTCTTGTAGCATTTACTTCCAAGATATATTTACTAGTCTTTGCAAGTAAGGTTCTTGAGCAAATTTTGTATCTACCAAAATAGTGTTAAAACAAAAATTAATTAAAAGAGATGGGGTAGAACAATCCATATTCAACGGAAAACACTGATATGACATGTCAATTCTTAATATCTATGCCCCAAACACATGATGAGGAAACATACCCAAGAAGATTAAACAGGAAGAAACTATTGAATCACAGTTAAAATTAACAAATTAGAAACAAAGAAAAATAAAATTATTGAATGAAAAACATATTTGATTTTTGTGTGAAAATCAACTATACAGACAAAACTAAGAGAGAGAGAGAATATAACAGTTAATAAAATCAGAAATTAAAAGGAGACATAATCAACAAGGAAAACCACAGAACCATAAGAAATACTTTAAAAATACTTCATCCAAATTGGGAATATATATCTTGATAGGTACCACTTACCAAAGTTCAATCAACACCACATGAACAATTTGAATATAGAACTATCACGCATAGTGAAATAAAATGAATCATTACAAGCCTCACAACCAAAAATAAGTAAGAATTTAAATAAATAAATAAATAAAATCTGAGTGAAACATTGTTTTAACATTGGAATTTACCAGCCTTTCAAAGAAGAGTTAGAAATGTTACTTCTCAACTTATTCCATGATATAAAAACACAAGAAACTTTACCCAATTTATTTTATGATGCCACAGGTACACAGATATCCATGCATTCAGGCTTTTTTTTTAAAATATTCATACATAATTTATGTCAGATGTTACTACATCATATACCTTTAACCTGAAACAGGGTACAGTGGAAATTTGGCTTTCTGGATAGCCCTTAACAATCTGGATATTGCAACAGGTTGACAGACTTGGGGATTCCAATTTCAATAATTCAATGGATCATAGCCACTCTGCCTGATGACGTTGAGATCATAAACCTTACTCAGCAAGGCTTTCCTATGTTGTGGGAAATATAAAGAGAATTGGAGATCAATTTTTCTCATGAATATATGTGAACAAATAATAAAATCCTCATAAAGAGATTCCAAAACAGGACAAAATATCATCCAAACCAATAATGGAGGCATCATTGCAAAGAGGGTGTGATAATACAACACAAAAAAATCAAACATATTTAATGCACAATAAAAGTAAATTTTAAAAAACATAAGTATTCCTTTATTTTAATTTTATATATTGATGCCAGTTGCCTCTCCCTCCCTTCATCTTTTTCTCTTCCACTTTCTCATGCCTCCTGACCCCCTTCCCCTCCTACCTCTCCACACTCCACATGTAGGGTGATGCCTTCCAGGAGGGCTAATCTAAATCTTTCAAGTCATTTGGAGTAGGGACTAAGATTTTTCTCCTGTATCTATGTTAAGGGAGTATCCCTTCATGGAGGATGTGATCCGAAAGCCCTTGTGTGCACCAGGGATACATACTAGTTCCACTCTCCAAGGTCGCTTAGACTGTCCAGGCATTCTATCTTAGACCCATGTTTAGTGGATCCGAGTCAGTCCCATGATGAATTGCCAGCTATCCCTCTGGTGCCCATTAGCTCCTCTATGTTCAGATAAGCTGCCTCTATTTGTTACTGCAGCCTGGTGTTGTCCTCCCTCTGTGCATATGGATTCCAGTTATGCCAAGTGTTTAGTTGTGGCTGTTTCCTTCTGTTTGCATCAGCTACTAGATGAGGACTCTATTATGGTGCATAAGTTACTCATCAATCTCATTATCAGGGAAGGCCATTTATGGTAGCCTTTCCACTGTTCCTCAAATTGTTAGTTGGGGTCAGACTTGTAGATGTCTGGACATTTCTCTAGGTTCAGTTTTCTCTTTAAACCTACAATGGCTCCCTCTTTTATGGTTTCTCTCTGTGTCTCTCCTTCTGTCTCTGTCTCTCTCACTCCCTTTCCTCTCATCTATTCCTTCCCTGACACAATCTTCCCACGTGCTTTTCTCTCCTCTTCTGTTTCTTGTAGATCGTTCTCTATTCATTGTCCCCACCAACACCCCATATGCTCAGGAGATCTTGTCCCATTCCTATTCTGTGAGGGACCTTATATGAATCTCTTATAATCCTCCTTGTAGCCTAGTTTCTCAGCCAAAGTGAATTATAAACTGGTGATCCATTGCACTATGTCTAAAATCCATATATGAGTGAGTACATACCATGTTCCCCTTTTTCTGACTGGGTTACCTCATTCAGGATGGATTCTTCAAGTTCCATCCATTTGCCTCTAGATTTCAAGATTCCAGTGTGTGAGTGTGTGTGTGTGTGTGTGTGTGTGTGTGTGTGTGTGTGTGTGTGTGTGTGTGTTCGCAGCATAGTACTCCATTGTGGAAATGTGCACCATCTTCTTTATCCATTCTTCAGTTGAAGGGCATTTAGGTTACTTCAATGTTCTTGCTATTACAAATAATGCTGCTCTGAACATAAACATGTCTTTGTTGCATGGATGGGGATTATTTGGCTATATTCCTAAGTGGGGGATTGCTAGGTAATGTGGTAGAGTCATTCCCATTTTCCTGAAGAACTGCCACACTGATCGCCAAAATGGTTGTACATGTTTGCTTTCCCACCTGCAGTGGAGGAGTGTTCCCCTTTCCCCACATCCTCTCCAGCACAAGTTGTCATTGGTGTTTCTAATTTTAGCCATTCTGGCTGGAGTAATATATCTCAGAGTTGTTTTGATTTGCATTTCCCTTATACCCAAGGATTGTGAGCAATTTCTTTAGTTTTTTTCAGCCATTTTGGATTCCTCTATTGAGAATTCTCTCCTCAGTTTTTTTTTTTTAATTCAACTTTTAATAGGTTTATGGTGTGTGTGTGTGTGTGTGTGTGTGTGTGTGTGTGTGTGTGTGTGTGTGTTTAGGCCAGGGCTATCACCTTCTTTTCCTAAAACATTGCTCCCCTGTGACTGGGGTGTGTGTAGGTAGGGAGGTACATGTGGAGGTGAGGGGAGAGTTATGAAGAGTCAGTCTCTCCTCTCATCTTCACAGGATTTCTGGAACTCTAACTCAAGCTGTCAGGTTTCTATGTCAAGCATTTTTACTCATGCAGCTATCTTGTCTGCCCCATAACTATTTCTCATCTTCTATCTATCTATCTATCTATCTATCTATCTATCTATCTATCCCTCTATCTATCTATCTATCATCTCCTATCACTTATCTGTCTATAGTAATCAATTATCAATCTATGTACCTATGTATGCATGTATGTATGTATCTATCTATCTATTTATTTATCAATCAATCATCTAACATCTATCACCTAACTCACTAGGCACATAGCCTCAAAAAGAAACAACCAGCCTAGAGGCAGTGGCTGGCTGGCCAGCAGGCCCCAACCATCTCTACCTACCAAGTGCAGGATTACACATATGCAATACCATCCCTGCTTTTCTGTGTGACTGCATAAATGGGATTGTACTTAGATCCACATGCTTCTACAACAAGACATTTACTGACTGATCTGTGTGCCTAAGTTCATATTCCAGTTTTAATTTTTAGCTTTTAAGCACTTTTTCTGTAAGTGTTAGTATTTGGGCATTTTTACTGACCTGCCCTTGGGGTTCTGACATGCTATGTGCACAGCTACAGCCACTAAGAGCACCACCTGTGCACATTCTCTATGTTCCCTTTTTAAAGGGTCCTGCCTACCTCTCTCTCTCTTCCTCTCTCTCTTTCTGCTTCTCTTCCTGTCTCTCAGTCTACCCTCCTTCCTGTCCCTTACTTTTCTACTGCTCCTGTCCCCATAGTTCAGTTTTCCCCCTCCCTTCCCCCATTTCCCATTCCCTTTCCCCTAAAAAAAGAAACAAACTCCACATGAGCTTTTTTTTTTAATTTTTATTTTACATATCGATAAAAGTATCCAAGTTCCCTCTCCCTTCCTCCCTCTCTCCCTCCCGCTACGCCTTTCTACCCCTTCACATGCACCCTGACCAACCTCCCCTCCCATCCCCCCTCACTACACATGTAGGATGATGCCATCTAGGAGGGGTCATATAAATCTGTCAAGTCATTTGAAGTGGGGAAAAGGACTTCTCTCCTGTCTCTAGGTTATAGGAGTACACCTCCATGGGGCATGTGCCCACAAGTCCCTTTTGTGTACCAGGAATACATCCTGGTTCCACTGCCTGGAATTCCTTAGACTGCTCAGGCCTTCTAGCTGAGACCCATATTCAGGGGGGTTTGAGTCAGTCCCATGATGGATTCCAAGCTATCAGTCTGGGGGCCAGTTAGCTTCTCCTTGTTCAGGTCAGCTGTCTCTATGCGTTTCTGCAAACTGGTCTTGTCCTGTCTCTTTGCATCTGGATTCTTTTTCAGGTCAGTGTTTATTTGTGGCTGTTTGCTTCTGTTTCCATCAGTTACTAGATGAGGGCTCTATGTTGTGGATAAGTTAGTCATCGATCTCACTATCAGGGAAGGGCATTTATGGTAGCCTTTCCACTGTTGGTCAAATTGTTAGTTGGGGTCAGTATTGTATTTCTCTGGACATTTCTGTAGGTTCAGTTTTCTCTTCAATCCTATAAAGGCTCCCTCTTTTAAGTTCTCTCTCTCTGTCTCTCACTCTCTCTTTTCTGTCTTCTATTCCTCTACTGACACAATCAGTAAATATCTTTACCCTTACATTATAAAGACTCTCTTTGTGATCCCCTTTGAAGGAAGTACTTCACGATGAAGTGTCCCATGGAAAAATCACGGGGACATGAAGAATCATGGAATTTCAAATAATAATTTCTCTGACCAGCAGTGCCTAGTTATTGCTGGGTTGAGGTGGGCTAGAACCTGAAAATAATGGGAGAGAAAGAAGGAACGAGACCAAGCAATGCTTGTCAAGGTCTCACTTTATTAGGCACAAAGAGGGGTTTTTAAAGCAAAGCGGGGAGGAAGTGGGTAGGGGTAGCTTTGCTGACTCTGGGGCTCTGGTAAGGTCCCACACCATAAACATCAGACCATAAACGTCTGATTATCTCAGTTCCTGGTGTCTGGTTCATCTCAGTTCCTGGAAGGAGTGGAACAGACCACTGTTTAGCAGTTTTCTGTTTTACCAAGATAAGGCTCAATTAGAATTTTAAGGTGTAAGTGATTCTGCAAGAGTATGTGACTCAAGGCTGGATCCCAACATCTCCCCCTATTTTATTCTTTTTTTATGGAGCGTCTATCTTAGGCTACGTAGTGGGCTCCCACAATCGGGCCCTGGGGATGGGCTTGTCATTATGGGACAAATGGTAGGACCCCTGTCTTAATCTACATAGGGTGCATCCTCACTCAGCACTCAAGGACATGGTCAAAAATTGGGCAAGAAACTCGGGCAAGATGAGTGGGCTCCTGAGAGATGGTCCTATGCTACTGCTGTCATTGAGCGACTTACAGCCAAAGAGAAGGGTCTGCCTACATTTTGTGGCACTGAGATATTACCGTCATTGACGTCTTCATATTTGAGAGAACCAGGTCCTCTGTTGTTCGAGTCCTGTGAAATCGAGTCCTTGTCTAGGTGGTTCAGGACTGGCACTGTCACCATCCTCATCAGGTTTCTCAGAAGAGCCCTGTTCCCTTTCCAAAAGCTGATGGTAGTGTACAGAAATAGCATGAAATCAATTTGAGTTCTGATCAATTGAGTTAATTTCTGGAATGCCCAAAGCCCAAAAGTCATCATCAGTAGCAATCCCATAAATGGTCCCAGGAAAGAAGGAAGCAAGGTAGAAAGCCAAGGGGAGGTGGAAAGCCAATTTTTATACTAGGACTCGGCCTGTTCCCACTGCCATTTACGTTCAGCAAGACTTTTCTGCATTCTATCTAAGCTGTCTTCCATTAAGCCAGTCTTATCAGCATAAAAGCAACATTCCTCTTTGATTATTGCACAAATTCCTCCTTGTTGTAAAAACAATAGGTTTAAGCCTTGACTGTTCTAGAGAATGACCCTTGAGAGAGAGAGAGAGAGAGAGAGAGAGAGAGAGAGAGAGAGAGAGAGAGAGAGAGGAGGTATTACACTTCTGAGGTCTCAGGTCCAGTTTTCCTGTTCCACACATCTCCACCAAATGGTCTGGCAGCCACTGGACCTCATCTTCTTCCTGCAAGAAAACACAAACATGCCCTCACCCCTCTCAACCCCCTATTAGGAGAAAGTTGGGCTCTTTCCATAGTCTCAGGCATGGATCTTTCCATTTGACTTGAGTAAATGTCTCTTGAGTTTCATCATATCAGAATCTGTCTGCGACAGATTGCTCATAGGCTTCCACATTCAAAAAATTTAAATGAAGAGAGCATCATGTAGGGCACCACTTGCCCTGACCAGCAGGGCCTAGATATTCCTGGTTGCTGGGAACCAAACTCTTATGTTTTTGGTTGTGAGCCTAGCCTTTAACAGCTGAGCCATCTCTACATATTAAGAGCACATGAAGCTATGTTGTGAAATAATGGTGTGTAGTACATTGGTGCCATTGCTGCTTGACAAAGATCCAGCATTTCAACATGGAAGACCAACCAAAGAGCTGAAGCACCTGCAGAGGCAGGCAGAATTCTTTGAGCTTAAAGTCAGACATGCAGAATAAGTGCTAGGACAACCCAAGACACAGAGAGGAACCCTGTTGTGGAAAAGTTGATGAAATCCACCATTAGCTGTTTGGTGGCAGTGCACATGCTTAAGCCCAAATCTCCTGAGGCTGAGGCTGTCTGATTTTCATGATTTGAGGATATCCAGGTCTACTGAATGAGTTCCAGGACTACAAAGATAAAGCCTTTCTTGAAAACAGCAATGCAAATCTACACAAATCAAGAAAGAATCCGATGCACCTTTAATATGGATCGAATCATCTGGTGTTTGCCTGCATAGGTAAATGAGGAAGCTCTCTTTTTGGCTACTTCTCCTAATTCTGGCTACAATTTCATTCCTATACTAGCAATAGAGCCACATTCTTTGAAAAATTTAGTATATATTGAAGAAAAGTTGAGACATCCAGCCTGATGAACTAGACAACTACTGTACTCTTAAGATTCCACATGGTAGGCAGGCATTGCTGAACTACCCGAGAAAGAACTTTTGAGACATTCTAGAACATCTGCTTGGAGAGATTAATCCTACCAGTCCTGTGTATGTAGAGAAGCATGAATCCATGAATAATGCAGATAGTTTAAAACTGCTCACTGACTAAGTTGTGCTGGCTAACAGTAGTGTTCATAAACAAAAATATTCCTAGCTCCATTCCTCTCTAAATTTTCAACTTTCCATGAAGAATGCTCTTTTTATAATTTTGCATTTGTCAAGCGGTTTTTCTGAGGTTCATGAATAAAACACCTACAGTGATAGAAAAATCATCAAGCTTTCTTATGAGAGAAAGACAAATTATCATCTTTTGGAAGTGGTTCCTGCTATTATTTCCTGACAGTTGGAAGTTCCTATACAACCAGGCCAATAACACCTCATGCTGCACACTGCTCAGTGGGTGATGGGTCTCCATGGGTACCAAAACTCGATGACCAGGTCAGGAGTGGCTTTGGCTTGACAGACAGACACAAACACACTGGAGGAGGTTTGCACCTGCTGCGATTTTTCATTTAGAGTATTAGGTTTTTATACAGAAATTACAAGGAACACATTTTGGTCACAATTTACAGACATATTATAAAATGCCAGTAATTCTTTTGAAGCATGAGATCAAAAAACACTTATTCTGACCTGCCTGTGGTCAGTGCACCAGAGATTTGGTTTACTGAGTTTAGATAAAAGTCATTGTCTCTGATCAGTGAACTGTTAACAGCATTGAAAAGAACATTTGCATTGCTTTATTAATTTTAGACGATAGTCCTAAATTATTTTATTTTATTTTATATAACAAAGTCCAATTAAATGAAAACAAACATTTATACACAATATTTGGGAATTTGGGCGTCATTCTTTCCAAACTACTTCCGGGTGGTAAGGGGCGCTGTCAAGGGGATTCGAAGAAGATTCAGAAATCCTGGCTGTAGTCTGTAAGGCTGCTTTGTCCAGCTGTTTTGAATGTAGGATCAACTTGTACTCTGATTCAGGCAGTCTGGCATGATTAAACGACATTAGTCTGGAAGAAATCCACATCTTTTCATTTTCTGTGGAAACAAAAATAGAAATCCTTTTCCCCAGTAACATGTCCTTCAACTTAAATTTTGGAGACAACGCATTTTTTTAATTTAATTTATTATTTTACATGTTGATCCCAGTTCCCTCTCGTCCCTCCCTCCCTCTTTCCCTCCCTCTTTCCTCTCTCCATCCCTCCTTCCCTCCCTTTTATCCTCTGTGCCCTCTCACATGCACTCTAACCACCCTCCCTTCCATCCCCCCACCCCAATTCCATATGTAGGGGAATGCCATCCAGTTGGGGTCATGTAGATCTGACAGGTCATGTGAAGTAGGGACTAGGGCTTCTCTCCTGTCTCTAGATTAAGGCAGTTATCCCTCCATGGGGGATGTGTTCGCAAAGTCCTTTTGTGCACCAGGGATACATCCTGGCTCCACAGTCTGAGGTCCCTTAGAATGCTCAGTCCTTCTGGCTGAGACCCATATTCAGGGGGGCCTGAGTCAGTCCCATGCTGGCTTCCCAGTTATCAGTCTGGTGGCCGTTAGCTCCTCCTTGTTCAGGTAAGCTGTCTGTATGTGTTTCTGCCGCATGGTCTTATCCTCTCCATCTGCATCTGGGTTCCAGTTCGACTCAGTGTTTATGTATGGGTGTTTGCTCCTGTTTCCAACAGGCATTAGTTGAGAGCTCCATGGATAAGTTAGTTGTTGATCTCACTCTCTGGAAAGGGCATTTATGGTAGAGAACTACAAGACTGCTCCCAACTAACAATCTGAGCTTCCGTGGAGGAGCTGACTAAAGTGTGACAGACGATCTAACTATCAGATTATTTCATTATTCAAATCTGTCTTTTTCTAATCCAGGTAGAGTGGATTCTGGATCCACCTTGTTGGTGTTAAATTGACTCTTGTGATTTTGTTCTTTCTTCCTTCCTTCCTTCATTTCTTCATTTCTTTCTTTCTCATTTTCCTTCTTTAAATCAATGTTGATATCAATTTGTAATCTCTCCAGGGGTGAATTATCAGAAATTATCTCTTTATTCATTCATTTTTTTGTTCATCTCTATGATTAAGAACTCAATGACCCTTCAGTATGGAGCAATCATTTAGGCTTCACAGATAAAACACCACCCAATGTTTAATGTTTATTCATTTAATTATGAATATCTGTCATTATGTATTCTGTGATCCCTGGAGTTTGGGCCTCCTTACACTTCCTTAGCTGTTAAACTAGGAAATTGAATGATAATTCATCATTTAATTAACAAATTTAAAATACAGGTGATGTTATGAACCATATGTCCCTTTGGGAGTCAGATTTTGGGAGTTGATGTAACATCATATCATTACTTCATCATTTAGCTATGTAAATAGATCTTTACATCAGTGATAGGTTTAGGACTTTGGTGCCACTTCGTCAGTGTTAATATAAAATGCATACTAAGTAATTATCAATTTAATTTTTTAAACACATCATTATTCCAGGAAGAGATCAGTCTGACTACTCCATGTGGGATTTACCTATTCCCCACCATGTCATTATTCAATCATTATTCATTGTACATTAATTATTTAAATCGATGAAGAAGTTGTTATTCTTGACAGGGGTCTGGCCATACTTCCACGGAGTTAACTGTGTAGCATTATTTAATTATCTAAGTACTACTTCCTTGAAAATCACTGGAGTTTGGTTCCATCTTATGAACATTAATTAAGCAGGACTATCAAGTTATTAACTTATTGTGTTTGCGTAAGTAATGATGATGTCATCCGTCATTTGGCTGATGTGGGACTGACACAGCAGGAGATCGGTCATCTAATGAACTCTGTTGGGCTAATAACATGACACACCACCAACAATAAATAACTCTGAATAACTATTTAAATCTGTCTTTTTCTACTGCAGGAAGAGTGGAGTCTGGAGCCCCCTTGTTGGTGTTAAAATGTCTCTTGTGGTTTCATTATTTATTTATTTAAATCAATGTTAATATCATTTTGTTATCTCTCTAGTTGTGAATTATGAAAAATTATCTCTTCATTCATTCATTTTATTGTTCAAATGTATGATTAAGAACTCAATGACTCTTCAGTATTGATTAATCTTTAGGTTTCGCACAATCCACTAGTTTAATGTTTATTCATTGAATTATGAAAATCTATCATTATGTATTCAGTGACCAGTGAAGATTTTAGCCTCCTTAGGGGAGTCCATCGTCCCAGAACATAGCATCATCTAATAGTACACTTACTTATTTACCTGTTAAACTAGGAAATTAAATAATAATTCATCATTTAATTAACGTATTTGAAATACAGGTAATGTTATGGACCCTAAGTCCCTTTTGGAGTCAGATTTTGTGAGAATACGATGTAACATCATCTCATTACTTCATCATTATCTCTGTAAGTAGGTCATTACATCAGCGATAGTTTTAGGACTTTGGTGCCATCTCGTCAGTGTTAATATAAAACGCCAGGTAATTAATTATCAATTTAATTTTATAAATAAATCATTATTCCAGGAAGAGGTCAGTCTGACAACTCTATGTGGGATTTAAGTATGCACCACTATGACATTATTCAATTATTTTTCATTACATATTAATTATTTGAATCGATGAAGATGTTGTTAGTCTTGACGGGAGTAGGGCCATTCCTCCATGGGAGTTAATCAAGTGGCAGTATTTAATCATCTAAGTACTCCTTCTTTGACAATCACTGGACTTTGGTTCCATCTTATGAATGTTGAGTATGGAGGACTATTCACTTATTAACTTACTTGACTGCGTAAGTAATGATGGTGTCATCCATCATGTGGCTGCTGTGGGATTGACACAGGAGGAGATCGGTACCAGAAGCACTGCCCAGAGAATGGGGGACACTGCCTCATAGAGTGATTACTGATTACACAGTAGTACATTTTTAACAATCGAATGACTACACGATTTTAAAAAACTGTACTGTTTCACATCATCAGTTTCTGCGAGGTTGCAACAGAACTGACCCATGAAGGACACAGTGACCACCGATTTTAAAAATGGAATAACTGTATAATCTCCTGATCAGGGAATCTCATCTAATGAACTCTGTCGGGCTGATAACATGACACACCACCAAAAATAAATAACTCTAAATAACTATCTTAGAAAGCGGGGTACAGGAATTAATAGAGAACAGTCAATTGAGGAATCCAAATGACTAAAAGAAACGTAAGACACTGCTCAAAATCCTTAATCATCAGCCTAATGCAAATCTACACAACTCTGAGAAACCATGGGATCAAACTCCTCTAATGGTAAGAGGATGAAGAGGAGTTTATTTTATTTTCAATAAAGAGAAAAGGATTATGGTAGAGGCGATTAACTGTATTGTTTCCATTCTAGAAATTAGCAGATTGAAGCATAGAAAACAGGTTTAAAATACTCATCATTATACTTGAATGGCACAATGATGCTTTCGTTTTCATGTTTATGTCACTATAGGCATGTTGTAGCTTGAGAGACGGGTAAATATGTAGAACTCAAAAGAAAGAGCCCTGATTTGTTTTTGTGAGAAACTCATGAGGCTGTAGGGTTAGTTCATCGGTGGGTATACTCCTTTAAGCCTGTGGGGGGGGGTACTAGAATGTGACAGAATGTTGGTTCATAAAGGTTGCCTGGCAACCCTCCTTGCATTCTGTATCCTGGTATCATGGGCCAAGGACGAGAGAGCAGCTTCGAGAAAGTGTTATCATGGGACATTACAATCTGCCAAGATAACTATCTCCTAAAAGTTTTCATGATAGCATTTGAATCGTCTAACCAAGTCAGAGCCACACTTCTGGAAGTGTGCCTACAGCTTTTCCTGGTTACCAAATGCAAGATTACCTAATCATCAGAGGACATAGTCCTTGGAGAAACAGTTCAGAGTCTTCTGTTTATGAATATTCTCTCTCCTCAGAAGTAAAACTATGGAACAAAAGATAATAAGACTCATGATTATTCATCAAAAAGGTGAGTTTGACATTATTGAATTCCTTAAGGAAGGTGATAATACGTTTGTTAGAGTAGACTTAGCGATTATTAGATTTCAGTCCATCTCTTTTGAGGCAGCCGTCCAACATTAAATATGTGATATCTTCTAAAAACCCTGCATACACAATGACAGTTCAGCATTTAAACATGGTACTACTCTGCTCTGCGATTAAATAAGGGATGAACCTGGGAGTTTCCCACAATCATGTGGGAGTCAACTGAGAGGCAATTGTGTGGAGCATGGCAGACCATTTCATCCTCTCATTATGTTGTTATTTGATTATTAAAATAGGACATTAGATAATCCATGATCAGTGGATTGTGGTGAAGCGATGTGGGAGGCAATTATTATAGACCATCTTAATATCAATTATGTAGTTAAAATATTTAAATTAATCACGACAGCATCGTTCATGAGCCTGGTTTGGAGCCACCTTAGGGAAGTGGATGATGTTACATGAACTCATTATTTGATTATTTAATTATATAAAACAATGATTATATCGTCCATGACACTTGGAATCTGGTGCCACAGATCACCTAATTACATAATTAATGTATTTAAATTGACAATCTGTGTTAATCCCCAAGATAATGTAAATATGAGTGTAATTATGTAAACCAAAAATTGTCCATTCCATGAAGAGACCCGTAAAGCTCCCTCTTGTGGCGTTAATGTGCAATATCATCACAGTTTATGATTCATGGTTTCAAAGGATGATGATGACATTCTTCATGACTGGAGTCTGGCCATACCTCCCTGCAAGTTAAATGCTACATCACGTCTTTATTGGGACAGTTAGCTATCACTGACTTATTTAGTTCTTTAAATTACTTAAACGACAGACAATGCCATCACCGATTATTTTTAGGTTGCAAATATCTGTCAGCGACAAATTAGGAAACTTGTAGACATGGGCAGAGCATGTTCTGAATGTCTATGCGTCTTCCAGACCACGAGGGATGCTGGAGAATAGAGTCCAGAAGATTGCATGGTGCCCTCCGAGAAGTAAAAGAATTTTACCAAGGTCTACATGGTGTTCTTGGTGTTGACTACTTGCTCTTCCTCCACATCTTCACATCGGTTGTGGTCTACGTCATGAGAAGATGTAGTGGCACTAGGAGGTCGGCACCATCACCGAGACCTGGCAAAAGGATGATGACTCAGAACACGGAAGAACATCTCTCTCTCAGCTATGCTGTTGATGCCCCTGCTGCAGCCACCTTTTCAGCTGATATCAACATTTTGGCTACTACTGGTATGCCAGGAATGGGCCAATTACCTCAGGTCCTGCCGCAACACAACAGAGATTCAGGCACTGGTGAGGATGTCAGGCCAACAGAATTCACCAGGCAAGAAAGTATGATTTTCTGACGAATAACTGATGGAATATTAAAAATTCGTGATGACAGCATCCGTTTTCATATCTGGCAAGTCTGCCCAGGTATTGATGATACGAAAAAGTTCAACGACTTAGATATGTAAAGATGTAATCATTAAATTGATTCATTATATAATCTGTGAACCCTGAAGTGTGGTGCCACCTTGTGTGACTCAAGTGTGACAGACGATCTAACAATCTGATGCTTTCATTATTTAAATCTGTCTTTTTCTACTCCAGGAAGAGTGGAGTCTGGATCCCCCTTGTTGGTCTTGAAATGTCTCTTGTGGTTTCTTTCTTTCTTTCTTCTCCCCCCCTTTTTTTTTTCATTTTTATTTATTTAAATCAATGTTGATATCATTTTGTTATCTCTCTAGGGGTGAATTATGAGAAATTATCTCTTCATTCATTCATTTTATTGTTCAAATCTATGATTAAGAACTCAATGACTCTTCAGTATTGATCAATCATTTAGGTTTCGTGCATAAAACACCATCCACTAGTTTAATGTTTATTCATTGAATTATGAAAATCTGTCATTATGTATTCAGTGACCACTGAAGTTTTTAGCCTCCTTAGGGGAGTCCATCGTGCCAGAACATCGCATCATCTTATAGTACACTTACTTATTTAACTGTTAAACTAGGAAATTAAATAATAATTCATCATTTAATTAACGTATTTGAAATACAGGTAATGTTGTGGACCCTAAGTCCCTTTTGGAGTCAGATTTTGTGAGTTGATGATATAATATCATCTCATTACTTCATCATTTAGCTCTGTAAATAGGTCATTACATCAGCGATAGCTTTAGGACTTTGGTGCCATCTCGTCAGTGTTAATATAAAAGGCCCACTAGCTTAATTATCAATTTAATTTTATAAATAAATCATTATTCCAGGAAGAGATCAGTCTGACTCCTCCATGTGGGATTTAAGTATGCACCACCATGACATTATTCAATCATTTTTCATTATATATTAATTATTTGAATCGATAAAGATGTTTTTCTTGTTGACTGGACTAGGGCCATTCCTCCATGGGAGTTAATCACGTGGCAGTATTTAATCATCTAAGTCCTACTTCCTTGACAATCACTGGAGTTTGGTTCCATCTTATGAAAGTTAAGTATGGAGGACTATCCAATTATTAACTTATTTGATTGCGTAAGTAATGATGGTGTCATCCGTCATTTGGCTGCTGTGGGATTGACACAGCAGGAGATCGGTACCAGAAGCAGTGCCCAGAGAATGGGGGACACTGCCTTATATAGTGATTACTGATTACGTAGTAGTAGATTTTTTTTAACAATCGAATGATTACACGATTTAAAAAAAAAACTGTACTGTTTCGCATCATCAGTTACTGAGAGGTTGCAACGGAACTGACCCATGAAGGACACAGTGACCACCGATTTTAAAAATGGAATAACTGAATAATCTCCTGATCAGGGAATCTCATCTAATGAACTCTGTCGGGCTGATAACATGACACACCACCAAAAATAAATAACTCTAAATAACCATCTTAGAAAGCGGGGTACAGGACTTAATAGAGAACAGTCAATTGAGGAATCCAAAATGACTGAAAGAAACATAAGACACTGCTCAAAATCCTTAATCATCAGCCTAATGCAAATCTAAACAACTCTGAGAAACCATGGGATCAAGCTCCTCTAATGGTAAGAGGATGAAGAGGATTTTTTTTTTTATTTTCAATAAAGAGAAAAGGATTATGGAACATGCGATTAACTGTATTGTTTCCATTCTAGAAATTAGCAAATTGAAGCATTGAAAACAGGTTTAAAATACTCATCATTGTACTTGAATGGCACAATGATGCTTTCGTTTTCGTGCATATGTCACTATAGGCATGTTGTTAGCTTGAGAGACTGGTAAATATGTAGAACACAAAAGAAAGAGCCCTGCTTTGTTTTTGTGAGAAACTCAGTGAGGCTGTAGGGTTAGTTCACCGGTGGGTATACTCCTTTTAGCCTGTGGGAGGGGCACTAGAATGTGACAGAATGTTGGTTCATAAATGTTGCCTGGCAACCCTCCTTGCATTCTGTATCCTGGTATCGTGGGCCAAGGACGAGAGAGCAGCTTCGAGAAAGTGTTATCATGGGACATTACAGTCTGCCAAGATAACTATCTCCTAAACCTTTTCATGACAGCATTTGGTTCGCCTAACCAAGTCAGAGCCACACCTCTGGAAGTGTGCCTACAGCTTTTCCTGGTTACCAAATTCAAGATTACCTAATCATCAGAGAACATAGTCTGTGGAGAAACAGTTCAGAGTCTTCTGTTTATGAATACTCTCTCTCCTCAGAAATAAAACTATGGAGCAAAAGATAATAATACTACGATTATTCATTAAAAAGGTGAGTTTGACATCGTTGACTTCCTTCTGGAAGGTGATAATCCGTTTGTTAGAGTAGACTTAGCGATTATTAGATTTCAGTCCATCTCTTTTGAGGCAGCCTTCCAACATTAAATATGTGATATCTTCTAAAAACCCTGCATACACAATGACAGTTCAGCATTTAAACATGTTACTACTGTGCTCTGCAATTAAATAAGGGATGAACCTGGGAGTTTCCCACAATCATGTGGGAGGCAACTGAGAGAAAATTGTGTGCAGAATGGCAGACCATTTTGTCCTCTGATTATGTTGTTATTTGATTATTAAAATAGGACATTAGATCATCCATGATCAGTGGATTTTGGTTACGCAATTGGGAGGCAATTGTCATAGACCATCTTAATATCAATTATATAGTTATAATATTTAAATTAATCACGACAGCATCGTTCATGAGCCTGGTTTGGAGCCACCTTAGGGAAGTGGATGATGTTACATGAACTCATTATTTGATTATTTAATTATACAAAACAATGATTATATCGTCCATGACACCTGGAATCTGGTGCCACAGATCATCTAATTACATAATTAATGTATTTAAATTGACAATCTGTGTTAATCCCCAGATAAAGTAAATATTTGTATAGTTATGTAAACAACAATCCTCCATTCCATGAAGAGACCTACCAGTAAAGCTCCCACTTGTGGAGATAATGTGCAATATCTTCACATTGTATGATTCATTGACTCAATGGATGATGATGACATCCTTCATGACTGGAGTCTGGCCATGCTTCCCTGCCAGTAGAATGCTACATCCCCTATTTATTGTGTCAGTTAGCTAATAGTGACTTATTTAATTCTTTAAATTATGTAAACGACAGACAGTGGCATCACCGATTACGGTTAGGGTGCAAAAATCTGTCAGGGACAAGGTTAGGAAATTTGTAGACATGGGCAGAGCATTTCCTGAATGATCTATGCATCATCCAGAGTACGAGGGATGCTGGGTGATTGAGTCCTGAGGGTTGCACGGTGCCCTCTGAGAAGTACAAGGACTTCACCAAGGCCGGCACGGTGGGCTGGCTGTTGACTACCTATTCTTCCTCCACATCTTCACATCGGTTGTGATCTACCATGAGAAGAAGGAGTGGCACTAGGAGGTAGGCACCATCACAGAGACCTGGCAAAATGATGACGACTCAGAACACAGAAGAACATGTCTCTCTCAGCTGCCCCTGCTGCGGCCATCTTTTCAGCTGTTATCAACATTGTGGCTACTACTGCTACGCCAGGATTGGGCCCACTATCGCGCGTCCTGCAGCACCAAAACAGGCATTCAGGCAATTGTGATGAGGTCAGGCCAACAGAATTCATCAGGCAAGACTGTATGATTATCTGACGATTAACTGATGGCCTGTTAAAAATGCGTGATGACAGTATACAGTTTCATACATGGCAAGTCTGCCCAGGAATTGATGATACAAATAAATGTCAACGGCTTACATATTTAAAGATGTAATTATTAAATTCTTTCATTATATAATCTGTGATCCCTGAAGTTTGGCGCCACCTTGTGTGACTCAAGTGTGACAGACCATCTAACTATCTGAATATTTCATTATTCAAATCTGTCTTTTTCTACTCCAGGAAGAGTGGAGTCTGTATCCACCTTGTTGGTGTTAAATTGTATCTTGTGAATTCTTTCTTTCTTTCTTTCATTCTTTCTTTCTCCCTTTCTTTATTTAAATCTATGTTGATATCATTTTGTTATCTCTCTAGGGGTGAATTATGAGAAACTATCTCTTTATTCATTCATTTTTTGTTCAAATCTATGATTAAGAACTCAATGTCTCTTCAGTATTGAGCAATCATTTAGGCTTCACGCATAAAACACCATCCACTTTTTTGATGTTTATTCATTTAATTATGAAATTCTGTCATTACGTATTCAGTGATCACTGGAGTTTTGAGCCTCCTTTGGGGAGACCGTTGTACCAGACCATCATGTCATCTAATACTACACTTACTTCTTTAACTGTTAAACTAGGAAATTAAGTAATAATTCAACATTTAATTTACGTATTTCAAATACAGGTAATGTTATGGACCATAAGTCCCATTTGGAGTCAGATTTTGGGAGTTGATGATGTAATATCATCTCATTACTTCATCATTTAGCTATGTAAATAGATCTTTACATCAGCGATAGGTTTAGGACTTTGGTGCCATCTCATCAGTGTTAATATAAAAGGTCCAGTAATTAATTTTCAATTTAATTTTTTAAAAACATCGTTATTCCAATAAGAGATCAGTCTGACTACTCCATGTGGGATTTAAG
Organism: Phodopus roborovskii; assembly: GCF_943737965.1. NCBI lineage: Eukaryota > Metazoa > Chordata > Mammalia > Rodentia > Cricetidae > Phodopus > Phodopus roborovskii. Next base: position 72,584 of record NW_026126284.1, read on the forward strand.
TATGCACCACCATGTCATTTTTCAATCATTTTTCATTATATATTAATTATTAAAATCGATGAAGATGTTGTTCTTCTTGACTGGAGTCAGGCCAAACCTCCATGGGAGTTAATCAAGTGGCATTATTTAATTATCTATAGTACAATAAGCATGAAAACGAAAGCATCATAATGCCCTTCAAGTACAATGATGAATATTTTAAACCGTTTTTCTATGCTTCAATTTTCTAATTCCTACAATGGATACAATGCATTTACTCACTTCTATCATAAACCTTTTCTCTTTTTTGAAAAAAAAATGATCCATCTTCATTCTCTGCCCTTTAGAGGAGCTTGATCCCATGGTTTCTCGGTATTGTTTTGATTTGCATTGGTCCAGAACAGCCAGGGCCGGTGCCGGGGCCGGGTACAAAATTAAAGTAGAACCCAGATGCAGATGGAGAGGACAAGACCAGGCTGCAGAAACACATAGAGATAGCTTACCTGAACAAGGAGTAGCTCACAGGCCACCAGACTGATAGCTGGGAAGCCAGCATGGGACTGACTCAGGCCCCCCTGAATATGGGTCACAGCCAGAAGGACTGAGCAGTCTAAGGGACCTCAGACAGTGGAGCCAGGATGTATCCCTGGTGCACAAAAGACCTTGCGAACACATCCCCCATGGAGGGATAATTGCCTTAATCTAGAGACAGGAGAGAAGCCCTGTTTTTCAATATAAAGTTAATTATTATCTTTTCAAGGTCAATGAGGAATTGTGCTGGCATTTTCATATATATTGCATGGAATCTGTAGATTGCCATTGGCAATATTGCCATTTTTACTATGTTTATTCTACTTATCCATCAGATTGGGAGATCTTTATATTTTCTGGTGTTTTCTTTAATTTCTTTTTGTAGAGACACAAATTATTATTAAATAGGTCTTTCACTTGTTTGGTAATTGTTACCCCAAGGTACTTTTTGTTGTTTGTGGCTATTGTAGAGGGTGATGTTTCTCTGATTTCTTTATCAGCCCCTTTGTTGTCTGAATATAGAATGGCTACGATCTTTTTTTTTTCAGTTTATTTTGTATGCTGATACTTCGCTGAATGTGTTTTTCAGCTGTAGGAGTACCCTGGTAGAGTTTTTTGGTTGCTTATTTAAACTATCATATCTTCTTAAAATAGGGAAGGATTGAGTTCTTCCTCTCAATTTGTATCCTCTTGATATCCTTTTCTTGTCTTATTTCTTTAGCTAGCACTTCAAATACAATAATGATGAGATATAGCGACAGGGAGCAGCCTAGTCTTTGTCCTGATTTTAGAGGAATCGCCTTAAGCTTCTCTACATTCAGCTTGATATTTGCTCTGTGTTTACTACATATTGCTCTTATGTTTTTTATATAAATTGCTGTTATCCCTGATATCTCTAAGACCTTTAACATGAAAGGATGTTGAATTTTGTCAAAGGTTTTTTCCTACATCTAGGGAGATGATCATGTGATTTTTTTTTCATTTTCAATTTATTTATATAGGGGTATGTTTGATACATTTTCATATGTGAAGCCATCCCTGCAACCCAAGGATGAAGCCTACTTGATTATGGTAGACGATGTTTCTGATATAATCTTGGATTCGGTTTTCCCGTATTTTCTTGAGTATTTTTGCATCAATGTGCAGGAGGGATATTGGTCTGTAATTTTCTCTTAGTGTCTTTGTGTGAATGGGTATCAAGGTGATTGTTGCCTCAAAAATGTGTTTTGGTAAAGAAACTTCTGTTTCTATTTTATGGAGCAGTTTCAGGAGAATTACTATTAGCTCTTCCATGAATTTTTGGCAGAATTATTCACTGAAGAAGACATCTGGCTCTGGGATTTTTTTTATGTTGGAAGGCTTTTGATGATGGCTCCCTATATTGTTAGTTGTTATCGTTACTTGTTATCGTTATGGTCAAGTATCCGATTTGCCAACCTTTTCAAATTTTGTGGAGTATAAGTTTTCAATATATGACCTGAAAATTGCCTGGGTTTCCTCCATGTCTATTGTTCTGTACCCCCTTTTGTTTCTGATTTTGTTAATTTCCATGTTCTCTCTATGCTTTTTGTTTAGTTTAGATAAAGGTATGTCTACCTTGTTAATTTTCTGAAAAAACCAACTATTTATTGTATTGATTTTTTTTTTTGTATTATTTTCCTGTTTTCTACTTTATTGTTTTCAGCCCAAAATTGATAATGGGGCCACTTTTGAGGGTTGAGTTTGCTTAATTTGTGTCCTAAGGTTTTCAGTTGGGTTGTTAATTCTCTAATGTGTCTCTCATCAGTTTTCTTCATATGGGCACTTGATGCAATAAACTTCACTCGTAGCAGTGCTTTCAAGGTGTCCCATAAATTCATGTATTTTGTATCCACAACCTCATTGAATTTTAGGAATTCTTTAATTTCTTTATTTCTTCTTAGACCCAAGTATGTTGAAATTGAGAATTATTCAGTTTCCATGAGTTTGTAGGGTTTCTTTGATTTGTTGTTGTATCTATATGTTGCTGCTCTTCTATGTTTCCTAGATTTTATTTATTCCATTCCTTTTCTCAAGTGATGTTTATTATTGATTTCTGAGTAGAGCAAAGTCTTTTGTAACTTTGGGTTATCTTATGCTATATAATTGAGATTCTTTTTGAACTCCTAAACTTGCTTCTCATGTACAGTGCTGGGAAGAAAAACCTACACTTCCTTCCTGCCTGACCCTTGACTGGTCAGTGAGAAGGAAAATAGACCAGAAAATGAGTGAACTCCCAAGATGTCTGATTATTGTGGGGGCTTATATATGAAGAGGGTTTTGTGTAAGGATTGAGTTCATGGCCCACTTGGATACTGGTGGAGTCACAGTGCAGAAAGAGAGAGGCAGGATGGAAGCTGAGGTTTCATCCTTCAACAGTAGTTAAGGTGAGCAATGTGGAATCAGTTAATCATTCCTAGATAATCCATAATTTTCCCAGTGGGCAGGTACTTGGAATCCACAGATGAGGGCTATCAAGAATCTGGATAGAGGAGAGACCTTATCATGAATACAAATTGCTATAGTTAAAGTATTCAGCCAAAACAGGTCTGGGTGAACTATTGTGGACTATGTAACAGGGCTGATATTTTTTGTGGTTTTGGAGAGAAAAGGTTTGAAAAATCCTTGTTTTGCTCTAATTGAAACCATATGGAGCTATGCTTACTAGGCCCATGGACACTGTGGCCCTATTCAGTAATGTTAATGGGATTGCCTGTTTCCCCCCTGTACTCCACTGCTTGAGTAGCCTTCTCCTGAGGTTGTCTCATCAAATGGTGGTAATTCCTGCTGACGTCTTAGAAGTCTATCGTTTCCTTCCATTTCCAAGAAGCTATTCCTCATGAGAAGCTTACTTAGAATAAGACATGGCTAATGCAATTACTCTCTGTCCCAGCTTTAATCTTTTCTTTGTTCTGCCTTCCCTATTTTTCTCATCTTATGATACTTCTCCCTCCAGATCTGCTGTTCAAACTTACTCCTGTACTATGAAATAATTATGGTGCTATCTTTTCTGTTGAAAGCTTATATTGCCTTACTGGCCCAACTTGCAGTATCTGTCACTATTTAAATTCCTCAAAGTATAGGCTGTGGTCAGACATTTGAAAGAACTTAAAGAAGGCAACATATGTGGAATGCAAAATCTGTTTTAGGAGCGAGATTGTGGTGGTTGACACCTGTAATCCCAGCACTCAGGAGACACAGAAAAGTAGATCTATGTGAGACCAAGGCCAGCATGGTCTACAGAGATATTCCTGAAACAACTAAAGCTATTTATTGAACAGATAAACTCTGTCAAACACACACACACACACACACACACACACACACACAACAAAAATAACCATCTGTTGTGGGTTCTTTCCTCATTAGACAGAAATTAATGCAGTTTGTCTATACAGACATATTTCTTTATTTATTTCTTAAGTCTTTGGCAATGTCCTTATGTCCTCTTCATTACCCCTTCTTAAACTATGTGTTTGTATGCACTCGGTGGGTTTTTTGGGACCAAATTTCTTAAAAACTTTATTTCTGGATACCAATTATTTATAGGGATATGTTTAATAAACAGAACTCATTAATTTGTAAAATTGTTCATTAAATGAAAATATAATTCTCTGAATGATGGCAGAATATTACCCCCATTTTCATAGAGAAATCTAGACTATGGGGTGTCTCTCTTTGAAACAAATTTCAGTCACTGCAGGGTCAGAACCAGAACAGTTTAGGCATCCTTTTGAGTTAATTTTGTTAGAATCTGTGTATATAAGTTCTGAACACATAGAGTCATCGGTAGCTGGGTAACATTAAACAAGATCACAGGTTACATGGATGAATTTCTCTTGTTTTTATTTATTTAATTTATTTCTGACAAAAAGTCGAAGGTATTTACACCTTATTTTTTTTTTCTTTTCCTCCAATTTGTTTTGTCCCTAATATTGTACACCTCTCGATCACTGCATGGTTGTTGTAGGTTTAGAAGTCATGCTGTATCAGTATATGTACTATGGTTTTCATAATCCTATTGGGATTCTAACTGGTTCCAATTTGCATGAACCTTTGTAATCAGATATCATTTTATAGGGTGTTAGAAATTTAGTTTGCACTGTATTTGAGTCATGTTGCAAATTTATCTTATACAGAATATGCATACTAATGCATCATGTTCTCAATGATTATTGTTTAATTTTTATTTCTGTACTCTGTTTTATTCTTGTTGTTTTCAATCTGGAAATCACATTTACTGTTTTGCTCAGCACATATTCTACTTGGGGATGACCTGAGTCAGATCCCAAAACCCAAAATTCTAGGCTCAATACAACCTCACCTCCAGATGCAGGGTATCTGACAATCTCTACTATGGTATGTAATAATTACACATGGGAAACATCTTTCACACACAATCTGAATATATAAAAACAGGGAATAAATTTGTTTTCAAAATCCTTGTTACTGAAGCTAAAAGACCCACTGAGGGAGTGGACCCTCACGCCCCGACTCAGTAAATGTGATCCCCCCAAATCACTCATGAGAAGCGGTCTTGATGAAAAAGCATGAGGTCTTTTATATTCCAGTGCCCTGGGGTCCACAGCCATACTCCATGTGGGGTAGAGGATTGGGAACCCTGGGTACAGGGTTCATACAGCATTTATAGGGTTTCCCAATTCAAGATTACCTAATATCACAGCTTTTATAGGGTTACAAAAAAGCCCACACATTACAAACCAATCATCTCATAGCATCCAGTGCAGACCAATCAATTTCAACTATCCAAGCCTGCGGTTAGCCCAGGAAGTCTGCTTTCGCTAGGGCTTCTGTAGTGTGACAAGGTTCATTTCCTGTTCTCATTCACTCACAGGTGCTGTCGGTAAACCACCTTGTTGTAAACAGTCTCACTGCTAGGGGGCAGAGTCTAGGAAATATTAGGCTAAGTTTTTCCATCCTTACAAAGCAACAATGAGAGCAAAACCAGTCTCTTTTTGTGGATGATTCTAATAAAATTTGTTTCTATTTTATTTTTTTTAAATTTGTTTTCATTTTACATACCAATCCCTCCTTCCCACTCTTCTTCCCCAACTACTCTCCCTTCCTTTCAACTTTTAATAGTCAGAGAGGGTAAGGCCCTCATTCAGGAGTCAACAAATCCGGCATACAAATCTGACGAAAAACCAAACCTCTCTATCTTTTATCTCAACTGAGAAACGTATCCCACTATAAGGTGTGGGCTCCAAAAACACTGTTCAAGCAACTGGAATGGGTCCTGGTTTCACTGCCAGGGGCCCCCTAACAGATCAAGTCACCAAAGTGTCAACCACATTCAAAGGGTCCAGTTTATCGCCTTGAAGGTGCCCTAGCTGTCAGTCCATACTCTGTGAGTTCCCACTAGTTATATTAAATGTGGTGTGGATTTGTTTGAGAGGGCTTTACCCTGTTAGAGGTACCCTGTTAGACCCTATCAGGATAGGGTCAGGCATTGATGTTTCTTATTCTCAGAATGATGCACAGTGTGTTGACATTTACAATGGGAGTATTATACTTCTTTGTGTTATTTTAGGATGCAGTGACCTATGACGATGTGCACATCCACTTCACTGAGGAAGAGTGGGCTTTGCTAAATCCTTCTCAGAAGTGTCTCTACACAAATGTGATGCTGGTCACCTACAGGAATCTCACTGCTACAGGTAAGACTGAATTTTCCTTCATGTTTTAAAATAAAGGACCAACTGTTTCTTGATTATTAATACTATTCTGTAATTTGATTAAGAAAAGGAAAAATTGGGTGAGTGAGGCATGGTTCTAAGGTTCATTGAAGTTATTACATAAATTTTGTACAATTTGCAAGAATACATCATATATTTTCTGTTATTTCAGGCTACATGTGGGATAACCATAATACGGAGGATCATTGTCAAACTTCTAGAAGACAGAGAAGGTAAATTTTCATGTGCAAATTTATGCAAATTTGGCTCTGAAGATATTTTAATGTATCCTGGAAATTTTATTGAATAGTCACACTTAAAAAATTAAAAAGATTAAGAAGAGCAACAGTGAAAATAAGTGTAGCTTAAAGTGATGATTGTCATTTTCTCACAAAACCCTGTACCTCATTGCAAGGCATTCGTGCAAAATGAGAAGGAAACTATGTCTTAATAGATATCACCCTTAGAATTATAGCACCCGGATATCTATTCTGTAGATATGCCAGTCTGTTTAGTTTCATTCTATTCAGATATTTTAAACAGTATACATGTTGCATAGGTGATAAGTATATGTCCAAGACCTCCTAAGAAAAAAAGTCTATAGTTAAGCAGGCATTACTTATCTATTTGTGACTTTGCTATGGATATTGAAAGGGTCAGTTTATGAGTGTCAACAAGGTTGTTATAGAAAAACCTTAAAGTTGATTTAAAGAAAGTCAAAGTGTGAATGCTTTGTGGAAAGTTTTATTTGTTTTCTTAGTTTCAAAAGTATATCATATGTAGAGCCACGTAGTTGTGGCCCATACCTTTAATTCCAACATTCATGGTCAAGAGCAAGGTGGATCCCTTAAGTTTGTGATCACCCCAGTCTACAAAGTGAGTTCCAGGATAGCTAGGTTTACACAGAGACATTCTGTAATAGAAAATGTAGGAAAAAAAAAGTATTTAGTTTACTCTAAATACAAGCCATGTGAAGTTAGAATGTGGAAAGAAGCAATATACCTCTCTTATGACAGTGAGAAGAAATGAAAGATATTTGTTGAGTATGAAACAACTTTCAAATTTATCAGTATTCCTAAGTCATCTGAAAGATAACATCAACTTACACTGTAGAAAATCCATATGACCATTGGAATTTGTGAATGCTTACATTTGTACTGGTATATTTAGCCAATGTAGTATGATTTCTATGAAGGAAATACTGATAAATGGTATAAATATGGCAAAGCTCTAAGTTGTTTCAGTTTTTTCAATTATGTGGGAGATTTTATGTAAATAGATGCCATAATTGAGGGCCATGAAATAAAGGTCTTATTCTGAATCCACAGGTATCTTCAATGAAAACAAAACAATACCACATTAGAGAAGCATTATGAATGTAAAACTCAAGATCTGATTCTTGTTTACAATTAGGCCAAATTACAACTTTATTTTATACATGTAGAAAGTTTCTTTAGTTTCATGCATGTGGTAAAGATTTACATATGCTAATTATCTTTGCAGGAATGAAAGAAGCCATAAGGGAGCTAATCCTGTGAATATACACAATGAATGTGTGAAAAAATTTGTGGGTTACAGGCATCTTCAATGGCTTGAAAAAATTCATACTGGAGAGAAACCATATAGAAGTCTAGAGTATGGTGAAGTCTTTGCATGTCACACTTTCCTTCTTCTCAGTGACAGAGCACACATGGTAAAAAAACACCTATGAATGTAGTCAATGTGGTAAAACATTTGCAAGACATACTATGCTTAAAAGACATATTAGAACATATACTGGAGGGGAAACACAAGACTATAATCTATGTGGCAAATGTTTTTCACAATACAGTCATATAGTATGTCATAAAAGAACAGATATTGGAGAGAAACCCTATGTATGTAACCAATGTGGTAGGGCATTTTCACAAGTTAGTATGCTACAATCTCATCATAGAACACATACTGGAGAGAAACCCTATGTGTATCAATGGGAGGGCATTTTCACATGACAGAAACCGCATGTAATCAATGTGGTAGGGCATTTACGAGTAGTGGTCATCTTAAAAGACATATAAGAACACATACTGGAGAGAAACCCTATATATGTAATCAATGTGGTAGAGCGTTTTCATGTGCCAGTAATCTCCAGTCTCATCATAGAACACATACTGGAGAGAAACCTTATGGATGTAATCAATGTGGTAAAGCTTTTTCACAACACAACAATCTGGTACGTCATAAACAAACACATACTGGAGAGATACCCTAAGAACGTAGTCAATGTAGTAAAGCTTTCACAACATATGATGTGCTTAAAAGTCATATAAGAACACATACTGGAGAGAAACCTTATGGATGCCATGAATGTGACAAAGCCTTTGCACATCCCAGCACTCTCTTAAGTCATAAAAGAATGTATGCTTGAAAGATACTGAATGTATCCCATGTGGTAAAGCCTCTATATATAACATTAGTCTTTATAATAAAAAAAAAACATAGTGCATAGAAACCCTATACATGTAACCATTGTTGTAATGCTGTGCACTTTGCTTATCCCAATCATCTTTGTGAGCCTAAGAAAACCCTTATGGAAAGGAATCTTCCTACTAAGAATGTGGTATGATCTTCATTCAACACACATTGAGTTACATAGTTTTCTGGAGAGAAAAATATCTGACATGTGTGAACAATCAGTTCAAGCACTACAATGTCTCTGTTTTGTTCTCACTTGCAATCTCATGTGGAAAAAAGTCCTGGAAATTCACTGGTAAGGGAACCATGTTTCATGGTAACACTTGACTTGATTTACATAAAAACCTCATTCAGATGGATTGCTATCTCTAAGCCCAATCCTTCATGCTTACTTTCTTTTACATGAAATAATTAATGTTGCAGGAAAACTTTGAAGACTTTAAGACCCTGAACACAATGGTTACAGGATTGAGTACTCATTAGAGAAAAATATTCAAATATGGAAATCTGTTTAGAGATTTGATTTAATTTTAATTATGTGATGTCAGTGTGTTAGTTTGTGATTGTTCATGGTTTCTCACAAGAAGGTTACACCATTGAGTATTCCTGTAGGAGGAACTAAAGTATGTTCTCAGAAAACTGACATAGGTCATGGCAATGAACTTGCCATAATTTTGTTCATTCACATTTCTAAACCTGTATGTATTTTATATCCTGTTTTATCATCTTGATATCAGGTAATAGGGAAGAAATCATGGAAGAGGAAACGTACATCATGTAAATAATTTTGTGAACATGTTAGACATCATACTTGACTTTAGCCTTTTTTTTTTTTTTTTCTTATGAATGCCCATCCTTAGCTTGGTATGTTTCTTTCACGTTTTTTTTTTTTTATTTTATATAACAAAATCCATTTAAATGAAAACAAACATTTATAGACAATATTTGGGAATTTGGGCGTTGTTCTTTCCAAACTGCTTCCTGCTGGTAAGGGGCGCTGTCATGGGGAATTCAAAGAAGATTCAGAAATCCTGGCTCTAGTCTGTCAGGCTGCTTTGTCCAGCTGTTTTGAATGTACAATCACCTGGTACTCTGTTTCAGGAGGTCTGGCTTGATCAAACCACATTAGTCTGGAAGGAATCCACATCTTTTCATTTTCTGTGGAAACAAAAGTAGAAATCCTTTTCCCCAGTAACTTGTCCTTCAACTTAAATTTGGCAGTCAAAGCATTTTTTTTAATTTAATTTATTATTTTATATGTCGATCCCAGTTCCCTCTCCCTCCCTCCCTCACAACCTCCCTCACTCCATCCCTCCATTTTATCCTCTCTGCCCTCTCACTTGCACTCTAAACACGCTCCACTCCCATCCCCCCACCCCAATTCAATATGTAGGGGAATTTCATCCATTTTGGGTCATGTAGGGCTGACAGTTCATGTGAAGTAGGGACTAGGGCTTCTCTCTTGTCTCTAGATTTAGGCAGTTATCCCTCCATGGGGTATGTATTTCCAAAGTCCTTTTGAGCTCCAGGAATACATCCTGGCTCCAGTGTCTGAGGTCCCTTAGACTGCTCAGTCCTTCTGGCTGAAACCCATATTCAGGGGGGCCTGAGTCAGTCCCATGCTGGCTTCCCAGCTATCAGTCTGGTGGCCCGTTAGCTCCTCCTTGTTCAGGTAAGCTGTCTCTATGTGTTTCTGCTGCCTGGTCTTGTCCTCTCCCTCTGCATCTGAGTTCTACTTCGACTCAGTGTTTATGTATGAGTATTTGCTTCTATCTCCAACAGGCATTATTTGAGGTATCCATGGAGAAGTTAGTTGTTGATCTCACTCTCTGGATAGGGCATTTATGATAGCCTTTCCACAGAAGCTCAAATTCTTAGTTAGCATCAGTCTTGTAGTTCTCTCGACCTTTCTTTGTGTTCAATTTTATCTTCAAACCAATATTGGCTCCCTATTTTATATTCTCTCCCCCCTCCTCTCTCTCTCCTGTCTTCTATTCCTAACCAGGCTCAATCTTCCTGGTTGCACGTTTTCCTTTCCTCCCCGTCATTTTCTCCTACTTCTCTCTTCATTCACTGCCCCCCCACTTCCCCTGAGCTCTGGGGGACTTGTACATTACCAGTTCTTTGAGGGACTTTATATGAATCTCTTAGAATACACCTTGTATCCTAGTTCCTCTGGTGGTGTGAATTATAGGCTGGTGATCCTTTGATCTATTTCTAAAATCCATATATGAGAGAGTACATACTGTGTTCCTCTTTTTGTGACTGGGTTACCTCATTCAGGATGGTTTCTTCAAGTGCCATCCACTTGCCTGCGAAATTCAAGATACCATTACTTTTTTCTGCAGAGTAGTATTCCATTGTGCAGATGTGCCACATCTTCATTAACCATTCTTCAATTGAGGGGCATCTAGGTTGCTTCCAGGTTCTTGCTATTACAAAGAGTGCTGCTATGAACATAGTTGAACAGATGTCTTTGTTGCATGGATGTGAATCCTTTGGGTATATGCATAAGAGGGGGATTGCCAGGTCCTGTGGTAAACTAATTCCCATTTTCCTGAGGAACCGCCATACTGATCTCCAAAATGGCTGTATGAGTTTGCAGTCCCACCACCACTGGAGGAGTGTTCCCCTTTCTCCACATCCTCGCCAACATGAGTCATCATTGTTGTTTCTAATTTTAGCCATTCTGGCAGGAGTAAGATGGTATCTCAAAGTTGTTTTGATTTGCATTTCCCTGATAGCTAAGGAAGTGGAGCATTTTCTTAAGTGTCTTTCTGCCTTTTTGATTTCCTCTATTGAGAATTCTTTCTTCAGTTCTGTACCCCATTTTTTAATAGGGTTATTTGGTGTTGTGTTGACTAGTTTTTTGAGTTCTTTCTATATTTTGGAGATCAGCCCTTTGTCGGATATAGGATTGGTGAAAATCTTTTCCCAGTGTGTGGGCTGCCATTTGGTCTTGTCTTCTGTGTCCTTTGCCTTACAAAAGCTTGTAAGTTTGAAGAGGTGCCATTTATTAATTGTTGCTCTCAGTGCCTGTGCCCCTGGAGTTATGTTCAGGAAGCGGTCTCCTATACCAATTTGTTCAAGGGTACCTCCTACTTTCTCTTCTAAGAGGTTCAATGTGGCTGGATTGATGTTGAGGTCTTTGATCCATTTGGACTTGAGTTTTGTGCATGGCGACAGACCTGGGCCTATCTGCAGTCTTCTACACACCCTTATCCAATTGTGCCAGCACCATTTGTTGAAGATGTTGTCCTCGCCCCATTGTATAATTTTAGCTGTTTTGTCAAAAATCATATGTTCATAGGTGTGTCGGTTAATATCAGGATTTTCAATTCGATCCCATTGGTCTACTTGTGTATTTTTATGCCAATACCAGGCTGTTTTCAGAACTATATCTTTGTAGTAGAGCTAAAGTCATTAATGGTGATGCCTCCTGAAGTTCTTTTGTTGTAAAAGGTTGTTTTAGTTATTCTGGGCCTTTTGTTTTTTCATATAATGTTGATTATTATCCTTTCAAGGTCGGTGAAGAATTGTGGTGGGATTTTAATGGGGATTGCATTGAATCTGTAGATTGCTTTTGGCAAGATTGTCATTTTTACTATGTTTATCCTACCTATTGAAGAGCGTGGAAGATCTTTCCATTTTCTGGTATCTTCTTTAATTTCTTTCTTTAGAGCCACAAATTTCTCATTATATAGGTCTTTTATTTGTTTGGTAAGCATTACACCAAGATACTTTATGTTGCTTGTGGCTTGTGGCTATTATAAAGAGTGCTGTTTCTCTGATTTCTTTCTCTGTCTCTTTGTCGTCTGAATAAAGTAGGGCTACTGATTTTTTGATTTTATCTTGTATCCTGCTAGTTTCCTGAAGGGGTTTTCAGCTGTAGGAGTTCCCTGGTAGATTTTATTGGGTCACTTATGTAAACTATCATATCATCTGCAAATAGAGACACTTTGACTTCTTCCTTTCCAATTTGGATCCCCTTGATCTCCTTTTGTTGTCTTATACCATTAGCTAGAACTTCTAGTACGATATTGAAGAGATATGGAGAGAGAGGGCAGCCTTGTCTTGTTCCTGATTTTAGAGGAATTGGCTTATGTTTCTCTCCATTCATTTTGATGTTGGCAGTTGGTTTGCTGTATATTGCTCTTATTATGTTTAGGTATGTTCCTGTTATCTCTGATCTCTCCAAGACCTTTACCAAAAAAAGTCCAGGGCCAGATTGATTCAATGCAGAATTGTACCAGATATTCAAGGAAGAACTAATAACAATACTCCTCAAAATGTTCCACACGATAGTAACAGAAGGTTCATTGCCAAACGCTTTTTATGAGGCCACAATAACCTTGGTACCCAAGCCTCACAAAGACACAACTAAGAAAGAAAACTACAGACCAATACCCCTGATGAACATCTATGCAAACATACTCAATAAAATATTGGCAAACCAAATTCAAGAATACATCAGAGAAATCATCCACCCTGACCAAGTAGGCTTCATCCCTGGAATACAGGGATGGTTTAACATATGAAAATCTATCAATGTGATCCACCATATAAACAAACAGAAAAAGAAAATCCATATGATTATCTCCCTATATGCAGGAAAGCTTTCAACAAAATTCAACACCCTTTCATGATAAAGGTCTTGGAGAGGTCAGGGATAACAGGAACATACCTAAACATAATAAGAGCAATTGACTTTAGTCTTAATAAATAAAATTGATTCATGTGGAGATCATCTGTTAGTAAGTTCACTAGACCCAAGACAAATGATATATGAGATATTATTGGGGAGCAATTTACACAGATGATAATAAAGAACTGTTGAGTTGTTCCAGCTTAGAAGGATGCAGTCCCTGCCCTTCTGATTTGATCTGCAACATAGTAGAGAGAAGTGAGAGACACAAATGTGGAAAGGGAGTGAGAAATAGATGGTGGGGGAGTGAGAGAGTTATAGACAGATTGCGAACGAGACAGGTCTACCCCAGGGTTCTCCTCCTTCTGTTCATATACACAGAACCAAAGGCACTACATAAGAAATAACTTCATGAGATGATCTGAGCAGAAAACCTGGATTTACAAGAACACTCTCCCCTCTAAATGGTGGGTTCACTAGAGGTTCTGAGTGGTTCTTATAGCCTAAGTGACAGGACCAGGCAAGCAGAAGATACACAGCTGCTTGAGAGTGGGATTTGTAACATGGCAACCAAATATTCCGACCATTTGTATACACATAGAAGCCCACAGGGCTTTCACCTAAATTACCCTGAGACCCTGAGTGTGGGGGCATTGGTATGAGTCTGGCTACATTTTGCTGGCAAGGGACAATGTGGGGTGGTTTTTTCAGGTGTTGGTGGACTCAGCAGGAGGTGTGCATAGAGAAGTTTTCTCTTAGCTGCCAGGTAGGAGACCTTAGGCATCTGTTCCTTGAGTAGGTGGATAAAGAGGGTTGAGTGAAGCTTCAGCCATAAGCTGAAGTGTGTTGCAGGTAGCACCATTCCGTTCCCCAACCTCAGTGTACCTAATGCAAATGTTCATCTGAATACACCTCAATTCAGACTCTGACCTTAAAAAGCTGCCATTAAAATCTTGACCGGGATGTGGAGCAGATGCAAAGGCATCCACTTTTAGATCCACCACCTGATTCCTTGTTTCCTATTCTCCAGGGCAACCCAGGGCAGTTCTGCTCTGATTAAGTATGGATTCATTATTTCAGTATTATTGAAGCATTGCATCAGAAACTCTGGGTTTCAGTTTTCCTTTCCACTCACCAGGACTTTTAAGTGCACAGGGAGGCTTTGCTCTTGTGCTCCTGCCCACACAGCAGAACTAATACAGTATTCTTGTTCCTCCCTGGATTCTTTGATCTCACATTTCACCCCAATCAAATAGTCCAGCCCTCCAGATATGAGAGAATGTTTCCATTGTGTTGTACTTTCCAATTGATTTTCTCACTTCTTTCAATTAGTCACTCAATCTCTCCTGCTCTAAAAAGGTTACACCTTTGGAGGTGCCTACGTGTCTCCAATTCCTTTGCACCACTAATCTCTGGAATATATTCCCAGACACTTCTCTGAAGCTCTTTGTCTCTGTCCTCCATAATGTAGGAATGAATCGCTGAGTCAGATGATCGGTTTCAGCTTTCATCTCTCTCACTGTTAGCACAAGGAGACCCAGAAGATGGAATGAGCTCCTGACACAGCAGTTGCTGCTGGCAGTTTTGGAATTAAGTTCATACCTACTTTGCAGCCACTCTGGTGTTTGACTAGGTGTCATCACTTCTTGGAAAAATCAGTGGCTAGGTTTGTTTACTAGATGCAACATCTTGTTAGCCTCTAATCAACCTGTAAGACTCAGGCATTATGGTAACCTGACTCTGTTACATGGGAGAGTGCACTGAAGAATTTACTCTGCTCAGCCCAGAGTTCCATGAATACTAGTGTGCCCACAGGAACCAAGACCCCTATAACGACAGATTTTACCCACTTACACTCCCTCCCTCTTCTCTCTTTCAGGCTCTTTGTTCTCTTGCTGCTATTTCTGCTCTCTCCCCTCTCATCTCTTTGTGCTCCTGTCTCCCCATTCTCTCCTGTCACCTGTCTATGTGTCTGTTTCTCTTTATCTCTTTTTTTGTTTGATTCCATCTCTTTCCCCTTACTAATAAAACTTCTCACTCAAGTTCTGGCTGCCTGGCATGTTTGTACCCCACCTTAGTCACCTTCTCCTTCCATGGAATCTGCAGTAGTCCTCCATGAAGGACTACCATTAAGTTTATCTTAATATTGAAGCAAGAGGACATTGTCATGAGATATTCACCCTACTGGTACCCAAAGATAACTGAGTAGACATCACTGAATTTACATAGTGGTGGTTCAGCTGTAATGTGGGGCAACATATTTCTCCATTATATCTGTCTTTGTTAAAAGTCAATTGTTAGTAGAGGGAGGATGTGGGGATTCAACTCTTTGCCTGACTGATATCCAAAGTGCTGACCTGAATTTTAAATTTTCTTTTACTACTTGTGTTGATGCCATGGCTGGTCTGGAACTCCTGGGTATATAGTAACCAACTTAACTGTCTCATTCCCTGTTGTAGCTGGGATTGCTGGATCATGATTAGAGGTACTCCACTACCCAGTTGTAAGGTGAACTTGTAGAACAGGATGACACTATTCATATGCATATCATGGTTAGGGTTTCATTTTTTCTTCAACCTTTTAAAGGATTTTCCTCTATGTGAATGTATGTGTTTCTTACATATGCCTTTCTTGTTTAAAAATGTCCTTGTAGCTTTACTTTTTCACTCAGAAAATACTCACCAATTTGAAATATTTTTATTTTTTCAAAGTATGTAGGTTACTGTTTGCTAAATTCTAGTGACTAACTATCAGTATCAAAAATGATACAGTTATGATTTGTGTTTTTTTTTTTGCAATGTTTGTGCCTCTCTGTGGATGTTTTTCTTCCATATGCAAGATTTCTTATAATGATCACTCATCTTGCGCTCTCTATTTGCAAAAGAGGACCTTCCAGGACTGATAATCCTTCCTCTACCTCCTAAGTGTTGGGGGTGGGTGGGTAAGTGTGTTTCATTTAGCCTCTTACCCTCATTATGTTTTTTAATTTGTATTTGAAAGAGTCTTTCTATTTTGCATAGCCCAGATTCAAAATCTGGCTGTCTCACCATATTACCCATCTGAATCCTGGATTCACAGGCAGTTTGAGCTTGTGAAAAATATGCTGGCTGACCAAGGTTATGTACAAGGAAGAAAACTGGGTAAATAACTCCAAGGTGAACCTCAGACTGTTTTATGTAAAAATTTAATTATCAAAAGAGCTGGAAATAGCTCTAGGCTGGAAAATTTTCCCCAGGGTCTATAGCTGTGCAGCCTGTTCCCATTCTTAGTATCTGGAAATCTGATAACCCAGTATGGATTGTCCCTTATGTGCAGAGTTCTTACCTGTTCCACATCTTGGAATTAACCCCAGTGGTATCAGGCCTAATGATATCTGGCAGATGGATGTTACTCAAGTTCCTTCCTTTGGCCAACTACAATTTGTACATGTATCTGTGGATATCGATTGTCATCTCATATTTGCCTCTACTCATACTGGAGAAAGGCTTAAGGATGTTAAGAGCCATTGTTTACAAACCATTGCTTATATGGAAATGCCCAGACAATTAAAAACTGATAATGGACCAGCTTATACTAGTCAGAGTTTTAACCCTTTTTTTTTTGAAAAAAAAAATTTAATCACACATAAGACAGGCATCCCTTATACGGCTCAGGGTCAGGCCATGGTAGAGCGTGTGCATCGCACAATTAAAGCCTGTCTTCATAAAACAAAAAAGGGGGAGTTTACAGGGTCTCCTCATAATCACATTTCTCTGGTCCTTTATATTATATAATTTTTTAACTATTCATGGTGCTGCTCGATCTGCAGCCGACTGGCATTGGCACCCTCGGTCATCTGACTATGGCTCAGTTATCTGGAAGAATGTCACTAATGGAAAATGGAGTGGCCCCAACTCAGTTCTAGTATGAGCCCAAGGGTCAGTTTGTGTCTTTCCACAAGACACGGATAACTCTGTTTGGGTACCTAAGTGGCTGATTCACCATATGCGGAGGGAATGTGATTGTAACAGCCAGAAAGAAGGTCCGATGGGTCTTCAAGAATCTACACATCCTGATACCTGTGGGTCTGAGTAGCTATATGTGGCCTTTTATCCTAACCACTAATTATAGTTTGAATCAAGAGGCTATAAATTTACATTTTTATACAAAAGACAAGAATTTCACCTTCATCTCAGGTACTGTATTCTGGTTCCATTCTTATCGTTGTAAACAATGCTAAAATTTTTGGATGAACTTTCAATTGTTCTCAGCAGGTCTGCGGACTGTAAAAGCTGCTGTGGGCCACGTACCCAGGTGTGGAGCAGAGAGGAAAGGAGATTCCGGGATCATGCCTGCCTGTGCTGCCTTCACCCCTGAAGCAACAGTTTCTACCATAGCCCTCTCCCAATCTGTAAATACTGCAAGCACAGTGGATCAACTATCAGGTGATTTGGCTTATGCCTTAGCTACCCAAAGCACACTTTATTATCTAGTACAAATTGGCATTTTTAAACTAAATTTACAAACTAATCTCCTGTAGGAACACTTGAATTTTTGTGAGAAACTCATATGGCTTCTTGTTCTGTCTTTCACACATATCTGTGTTAATTCATCATTTTTCTCCAGAAATCCTGGAGTGATCAGTTTTTAAGTTATACACATGCTTTAGCCATGCAGATCATTAATATCTATGAAACCTGAATGCCACTTGCCAATGCAGAAGGCCTTTTACAAGGACTTCAACTTGTGAGCAGATCATTGGAGGTTTGTAGCCCTTGCACTTGATGCTACTTTGCCACAGTATTAAAGAGGCCCAGGCCAACTTTCTAACAAGACAGATACTGTCTTTGGCTCGAGGTAAAATGCCTCTGCCCACATGAGGCTAACAAACTATTCACCAGGGACAGTAAGGCAGAGGGGGCAAATATCCAACCCAAGATAGGAAGGTTACAGGCCTGGGCAACCTCTCCAATGATGGGTAAGGAATTATGCTGACGTCTTCTTCCAAATAAGGTAGGTGTTAGTTTATATTAAAAGAAAGGGATACCGGTAGGACCCAAAGCAAATTGAGCAAGCCTGAAGCTGTTGGAGGGAACTCCTTGCACCACGGCTGTTGATGGTACTCTTCCTGTTTTGATAACAAACCTTGAAACAACACACTCCTTCATAACACACACCTTGTGACAACACATACCTCATGACAATACATACCTCATGAAAACAAACACCTTATAGTGAGGAGCTAAGCGTAAACTTCCTGTAATTTTCCACTGTGCTGTAAGTCGGAAATTAAGCCCGTTCTTGCTCCTCAATAAAGGGCATTCAGTATTTGGCATTCCAAAATTGCATTGAATGAATGACCCGCTGTCTTGTCTTAATTTCAAACTCTAGGCCTTCACCAGAGATGGTAGCATGGGATCTACAAAAAAAAAAATTTTTTTTTCTTTTCATTCTCTTACCTTTAGAACAGCTTGATCACATGGTTTCTCACGGTTGTTTTGATTTACATTTGGCTGATGACTTAGGATTTAGAGCACTGTCATATGTATCTTTCAGTCATTTCTGATTCCTCAATTGAAAATTCTCTATTAATTCCTGTACCACACTTTCTCATATGGTTATTTATAATTATTTAGAGTTGGTGGTGTGTCATGTTATCAGCCCGACAGAGTTCATTAGATAAGATTCTCTGCTCATGAGATTATTAAATTATTCCATTTGTAAAATCAGTGTTACCTGTGTCCCACATGGGTCAGTTTTGTTGCAAGCTCTCAGAAACGGATGGTGTGAAACAATGCAGTTTTTTAAATCGTTTAAACATTCTATCCTTTAAAAATTTATTATTACAAATCAGAAAACACTGGATATCCCAGTGTCCCTCATACTCTTGGCATTGGTTCTGATACCAATCTCATGCTGTGTCAATCGCACAGCAGCCAAACCCATAATGGATGATACCATCATTACATATGTAATCAAAAAAGTAACTAATTGGATAGTCCTTCATACTTAACTTCCATAAGATGGAACCAGAGTCCAGTGATTGCCAAGGAAGTAATACTTAGATAATTAAATGAATAAAAATCAAACAAGTGAATGGTGTTTTATACATGACTCCTACAAGACTGCTCAAAACTGAAGAGAAAATTGAGTTTTTGATTATAGATTTGAACAAAAATTGAATGAATAATGAGATAATTACTCATAATTCACCCCTAGAGAGATAACAAAATGCTATCACCATTGACTTAAATAAATAAATAATGAAATCACAAGAGACAATTAATACCAACAAGGTGGATCCAGACTTCACTCTTCCTGGAGTAGAAAAAGGCAAATTTGAATAATGAAATATTCAGATAGTTAGATCGTCTGTCACAACTGAGTCACACAAGGTGGCACCAAACTTCAGGGTTAACAGATTATATGAGGAAATGATTTAATAATTACATATTTAAATGTGTAAGTTGTTGAACTTTTTTGTCTCATCAATTCCTGGACAGGCATGCCGGACATGATAAAGTATGCTGTCATCACGGATTTTAAAAATTCCATAAGTTTATACAGAGATACTCGTACTGTCTTCCCTGATGAACTCTGTTGGCCTGACATCATCACCAGTGCCTGAATCTCTGTTGTGATGTGGCAGGACCTGAGATGATGGGCCCACACCTGGCACAGCAGCAGCAGCTAAAATGTGGATATCAGCTGAAAAGATGGCTGCAGCAGGGGCATCTCCAGCAGAGCTGAGAGACAGCAGATCTTCCGTGATCTGGGTCATCATCCTTGTGCGAGGTGTTGTTGATGGTGCTGACCTCCTGGTGCCACTACTTCTTCTAATCGTACATCACAACCCATGTGGAGATGAGGAGGATGAGCAGGGAGTCGAACACCCAGACCACCATGCCTGCCTTGGTGAAGTCCTTGTACTTCTTGGAGGGCACCATGGAATCTTCTGGACTCAATCACCCAGCATCCCTAGTACTCTGGGTGATGCATAGGTCACCCAGAAACTGCTGTGTCCATGTCTACAACCTTCCTAACCTTGTCCCTGACAGATATTTGCACCCTAATCAGTATAGATGATATCATTGTCTGTCGATTAAATGATTGAAATAATTAAATAAGGCAGTAATAGCTAACTGTCACAATAAAGAGGTGATGTAGTCTGGAAGAGAAGACTGGCCAGACTCCAGTCATGAAGGATGTCGTCATCATAAATTCTAACATTCAGTCATAAAATGTGATGATATTACATATTAACTCCTGAAGAGGGAGCTTTACATGACTCTTCATGGAAAAGAGGATTATTGGTTTACATAAATATACAAATCTATACATTATGATGGGAATTATCAGGAATTGTCAATTTAAATACCATAATTATGTGATAAGATGATCTGCCACACTTGACGCCACAGTGTGGCACCAAACTCCAGGTGTCATGGATGACATAATCATTGTTTTATATAACTAAAGCATCAAACAATGAGTTGATGTAACATCATTAACGTCTCTAATGTGGCTCCAAACCAGACTCGTGAACAACGCTGTCATCATTAATTTAAATAACTTAATTACATAATTAATATTTAGATGGTCGAAAGTATTTGGCTCCCACATTGTGGAACAATAATCCACTGATCATGGATTATCTAATGTCCTATTTTAATAATGAATTAATAAGATAATCAGAGGATGAAATGGACTGCCATCCTGGACACAATTGTCTCTCCCTTGACTCCCAAAAGATTGTGTGAAACTCCCTGGTTCATATCTTATTTAACCGCAGAGTTTAGTAGTAAAATGTGTAAATGCTGAAATGTCATTTTGTATGCAGGGTGTTAGAAGATATCACATATTTAATGTTGGACGGCTGCCTCAAAAGAGATGGACTGCAATCCAATAATCCCTATGTCTACTCTAACAAATGGATTATCGCCTTCCTGAAGGAAGTTAACAATGGAAAACTCACCTTTTGATGAATAATTATGAGTCTTATTATATTTTAATCAATTATATTACTTCTTAGGAGAGAGAGATCATTCATAAATAGAAGTCTTTGAACTGTTTCTCCACAGACTATGTTCTCTGATATTAGGTAATCTTGAATTGGGTAACCAGTAAAAGCTATCGGCAAAATTCCAGAGATTTGGCTAAGACATTGTGAGGTGAATCACATGCTGTCATTAAATGTTTTAGGAGAGTTATTTTGGGAGATTGTAATGTGCCATGGAAACACTTTATCGAAGCTGCTCTCTGGTCCCTGGCCTGTGATACCAGGATACATAATGCAAGCAGTGTTTCCATGCAACATTTATGATCCAACATTCTGTCACATTCTAGAGCACCTCCCACATGCTAAAGTTAGCATACCCACCAATGGACTAACCTTATAGCCTCACTGAGTTTCTCACAAAAACAAAGCAGGGCCCTGATTTTTTTTTTTTTTTTGTTATACACATATTTACCAGTCTCTCTACAACATGCCTATAGTGATATAAGCATGAAAACGAAAGCATCATTATGCCATTCAAGAATATTGATGAGTATTTAAACCTGTTTTCTACGCTTCAATTTTCTCATTTGCTGAATGGAAACAACACCATTAATCACCTCTACCATAATCCTTTTCTATTTATTGAAAAGAAAATAAACTCTTCATTCTCTTACCTTTAGAGCAACTTGATCAAATGGTTTCTCAGAGTTGTTTTGATTTGCATTTGGCTGATGAATAAGGATTTTGAGCACTGTCTTAGGTTTCTTTCAGACATTTTTGATTCCTCAACTGATAATTCCCTATTGAGTCCTTTATCCCACTTTCTAATATGATTATTTAGAGTTATTTAGAATTGGTGGTGTGTCATGTTAGCACGATGTAGGTCATTAGCTAAGATTCTCTGATCATGAGATTATTAAATTATTCAATTTTTAAAGTCAGTGTTGACTGTGTCTTTCATGGGTCACTTCTGTCCCAACCTCTAAGAAAATTAGCATGCGTAGTATTATAGTTTTTTAAAATCTTTAATCATTCGATCGTTAAAAAAATATTATTACATAATCAGTGATCACTGGATAACCCATTGTCCATCATTCTCTGGGCACTGCTTCTGGTACCGATTTCCTGTATGTGTCAATCTCATAGCAGCCAAACCCATAATGGATGACACCATCATTATTTACATAACCAAATAAGTAATGAATGGAAAGTCCTGCATACTTAACTTTCATAAGATGGAGCCAAACTCCAGCGATGGTCAAGGAAGTATTACTTAGATAATTAAATAATGCCACACGATTATCTCCCAGGGAGGAATGGCCAGAGTCCAGTCATGAAGGACAACATCTTCATCGATTTCAAAGATTAATATATAAGGAAAAAAAATTGAACAACGACATGGTGGTGCATACTTAAGTCCCACATGGAGAAGTCAGACTCTTCTCTTCCTGAAATAAGGATTTATTTAAAAACTTAAATTGAAAATCAATTAATTGGCATTTTATGTTAACTCTGACAAGATGGCACCAAACTTGTAAACCTATGGCTGATGTAACGATCCATTTCAATAGCTAAATAATCAAGTAATGAGATGATGTTACATCATCAACTGCTAAAACCTGACTCCAAAAGGCATTTATTGTCCATATCATCACCTTTATATTAAATATGATAATGAAATGATGAATTATTATTTAATTTCCTAATTTTACAGTTAAATAAGTTAGTGTAGTATTAGATGATGTGATGGTCTGGCACAATTGACTATTAGAAGGAGGCTCAAAAGTCCAGTGATCACTGAATATATAATGACAGATTTTCATAATTAAATGAATACAAATTAAACAAGTGGATGATGTTTTATCCATGACCCCTATGAGATTGCTCAAAACTGAAGACATCATTGAGTTTTTAATCATAGATTGGAACAAAAAAAATGAATGAATAATGAGACAATTTCTCATAATTCACCTCTAGAGAGATAACAAAATGATATCACCATTGATTTAAATAAATAAATAATAAAATCACAGGAGACAATTAACACCAACAAGGTGGATCCAGACTCTACTCTTCCTGGAGTAGAAAAAGACAGATTTTAGTAATGAAAGAATCAGAAAGACACATTGTCTGTCACACTTGAATGACATAAGGTGGCACCAAACTTCAGGGTTCACCGTTTATATAATGAAAAAATTTAATAATTACACCTTTACATATGTTAGTCTTTGATATTTTTGTATTATCAATTCCTGGGCAAACATGCCAAACATGATAAATTATGCTGTCATCAATGATTTTTAAAAGTCCATATGTTAATAATCAAACAATCATACTGTCTTGCCTGAAGAACTCTGCTGGCCTGACATCATCACCTGCACCTGAATCTCTCTTGTTGTGGGGCAGGACCTGAGATGATGCGCCCATACCTGGCAGAGCAATAGTAACTAAATTTTGATATCAGCTCAAAAGATGGCTGCAGCAGGGGCATCACCAGCAGAGCCGAGAGAGTATTTCTTCCGTGTTCTGGGTCGTCATCCTTTAGCGAGGTCTTGGTGATGTAGCCGAACTCCTTGTGACACCTTTCTTCTAATCGTAGATCACAACCAATGTGAAGATATGGAGGAAGAGCAGGGAGTCAAACACCCAGACCAACATGCCTGCCTTTGTGACGTATTTGTACTTCTCGGAGGGTACCATGGAATATTCGCAACTCAATCATCCAGCATCCATAGTACTCTGGGTGATGCATAGATCATTCAGGAAGTGCTGTGTCCATGTCTGCAATATTCCTAACCTTGTCTCTGGCAGATATTTGCACCCTAATCGGAATCGATGATGCCATTGTCCATCGTTTAAATCATTTAAATGATTAAATAAGTCAGTAATAGCTAACTATCACAATGAAGAGGTGATGTAGCATTTAACTGGCAGGGAAGAATGTCCAGACTTCAGTCAGGAAGAATGTCATTGTCATCAATTGAAACAATTAATCATAAAATGTGATGATATTGTATATTAACTCCCCAAGAGGGAGCTTTACAGGACTCTTCATAGAATAGAGGATTATTGGTTTACATAAATATACAAATATTTACATTATCTTGGGTACTAACAAGAACTGTCAGTTTAAATAATTTAATTACAGGAATGAGTGCTCACAAGAGAAAATATGCACATATGAAAATCTGTTTAGAGATTTGATTTAATTTTACTTATGTGATGTCAGTGTGTGAGTTTGTGACTCTTCATGGTGTTTGAAAATAAGATCATACCCTTGAGAATACCTGTAGGAGGAACTACAGTATGTTCTCATAAACAGACATGAGTCATGGCAATGAGCTTTTCATAATTTTTTTTTCATTTGTGTCTGTAACCCTGTATACATTTTAAGTCCTTTTTTAACATCTTGATATCAGAGAAGAAATCATGGAAGAGAAAACCTACATCATGTAAAAAAAATTAGTGAACATATTAGACATCATACTTGACTTTAATCTTAATAAATAAAATAGATTCATGTGGAAATGGGGTGTTAATAAGTGTACTAGACCCAAGACAAATGATAAATGAGTATATTATTGGATAACAACTTACACAGATGATAATAAAGACCCGCGGAGGTGTTCCAGCTCAGGAGGATTCAGTCCCTGCCATTCTGATTGGATGCGCAACATAGGAGAGAGAAATGAGGGACAGAGAGATGGAAAGAAAGTGAGAAATTGAGTGAGGGAGAGTGAGAGAGTTACAGACAGATTGGGAACGAGAGAGGGTCCACCCCAGGGTTCACCACCTTCTGTTCAGAGCCAAAGGCACTGCATAAGAAATAACTTCATGAGATGATCTGAGCAGAAAGCCTGGATTCACAGGAACACCCCCCACCCCCCCGCACCAAATGGCAGGTCCACTAGAGGATCTGATTGGTTCTTACAACCTAAGTGACAGGACCAGTTGAGTAGAAGATACACAGCCACTTGAGAGTGGGATTTGGAACAGGGCAACCAAATAATCCCAACATTTGTATACACATAGAAGTCAGCAAGGCTTGACCTAAGCAAAACTGAGTCCCTGATGTTGGCACATTTGTCTGAGTCTGGCTTCTTCCTGCTGGCAAGGGACAATGTGTGGTGGGGAAGTCAGGTGTTGGTAGACTTAGCAGAGGTGTGGGTAGAGATGTTTTCCCTTAGCTGCCATTCTGGAGACCTCAAGCCTATGTTCCTTGAGTAGGTATAGAAGGAGGGTTGAGTGAAGCTTCAGCCATAACAGTGAGTTGCAGGTAGCACCATTCTGTTCCCCAACCTCAGGGTAACTAAATGAAGCTTTCCTCTGAATTCACCTTAATTCAGTCTCTGCCTTTAAAAAGCTGCCATTAGAGGCTCGATCAGGGGGTGTGCCGGATACATGTTTGTACCCCACCTTTGTCACCCTCACCTGCCATGGAATTGCCCATGGCCCCAATGCATGATCACCTTTTAGTTTTATCCTAACATTGAAGCTAGAGAACAAAGAGATATCCAACCTACCCATACCCAAGTTAAGTAGACATCATTGAATTTAAATATTGGAGGCTAAGCCATTAAGTGGGTCAATGTATTTCTCTTATTGACCTGTCTTTGTCAAAAGGCAATTTGTAGCAGAGGGAGGATGTGAGGATTCAACTCTTTGCCTGACTGACATTCAAAGTGCTTACCTGAATTTTAAAATTTCTTTTAAGTCTTGAGTTGATCGCATTGCTCATCTGGAATTCCTGCCTATAACTTTACTGTCTTAGTTTTTGTGGTAGCTGAGTTTGCTGGATCTTGATTATATGTACGAAGTACTCAATTTTAAACTGAACTTGTAGAGAAAGATGACACTTGTCATATACATGTCAGGGTTAGGGATTGTTTTTTTTCTTAAACACTTTAGAGGATTTCCCTGTGTTGTGTGTGTATGTATCTTACATATGTTTTGTTCCTATTTAAAGGTGTCCGCGCATCTTTTTTTCCAGTTGGAAAATACTCTCCCAATTGAAATATCTTTACATTTTCAAAATATTTAGGTTACAGCGTGTTAAATTCTGGTGTCTAATTATATGTATCATAGATAATAAGGTTTTGATTTGTTCTGTTTTTGTCTGCAGTTTTTGTGCTTGTCTGTGGGTTCTTTACCTCTGTACACAAGATTTCATGTAGTGAACACTGATCTTGAAATCTCTATTAGCAAAAGAGTATCTTACAGGCCTGATTCTCCTGCATCCACCTCTACATCCTAAGTGCTGGGTTGCAAGTGTGTGTCACTGTGCCTCTCACATTGCCTTGTTTATTTATTTATTTTTTTGAGAGAGTCTATCTATGTTGCTTAGACTGGCCTCAGTTTATGAATCCAACAAACTCAACAAACCTACAGGTGTTTATTGAAAAAGGGAGTGAAGGAAAGGGTACGTGTTAACCTATTGGTGGCAGCAATAGAAAGAGAGAGAAAACTGGCAGGAGTTACTTGCTTATAAAAAGGGAGAAGTTTAGAACTAGGCTCTGCAGTTGTGGCCATAGAAACTGGAGTCATGGAGGTTCCATTGCCCCAGGTCCTTGTGGCCTCTGCATGCACAGTCTTTATAGTGTCATTTAATGAGTGTATGGTATAGCCAACTAAACTTTAATGGCCTTTGAGATGTCATTGTAAAGTGTTCATTTCTGAAAGACAAGTCCAGGAGGCAAGGGAAGCTTGTCTATAGAAAGCAGAGAAGATCGATTCCAGGGCTTGGAAGGAACCTGAGCTTTAGAGAGGCCTGTGACCTGGAAAGGTTTCATATCACGGTAAATAAGGATCAGGATAAACAAATAGGCTGAATAGATGCTTATTCAGGGAGAAATAACTTACAACCTAGACAGATGAACACCAGGAAATTCAACCCGTTCCTCTCCTATCCGAGTCACGCCAGAAAGAGAGCGCCTTACTTGGCACCCTCCGACCTCCTTCCACAGGTCACTTCCGCCCATGGCTCCACCCCCCAATGGGTGTGGTCAGTGCTACAGAAGGACTATCTCACTACAATTCCCCTTTTAGTCTAAAGAAAAGATTTAGGCTTAATAAAAATCTATATATAAAACAGTGAATAACAAGTGTACTCTAAGAAAAGGAAAATCGAGAACAAAATGACCTACATATCTAGTCCTAGGGTGAGGGCATAATGGAGTTTACAATAGTGTTGTCCTAAGCTGGAAAACGTAAGTCTAGTACCTAATATACCTAACTAGGAAGTGAGAATAATAGTTGTGATAGTTTAATCTTCAACCTAATCAAGACCTGAGAAGGAAATGAACGATACTAGAGTAGACAGGAAATGTGGATGGACAACTTCCAAAAGGTGTAGCAAGGACAGACACAGCAAGCCACCTGAACAATCACCCTAGGTCTCACAGCAATGTTGGTACACCCAGATTTGGCTGAGGCCAAGAGAACTTGACAGACAACAACAACAGCAGGGAGGTAGAATGGCTGTTTTACCCTGACTTGGCAAGGTCAAGCAGTCTTTTATATTTGTCTCCTGTAAGCTCATAGGACTGTATGTCCAAATCAGCGGTCAAGGTGGGGGCAATTCTATGCCCAACAGGCCATTAGCTGAGGCGAGATTGAACTCCAGCAGGAGCAACAACATTGTCCAACATATTTTTGGGAAAGTGCACGGTGCTGTCAGGAGCAACAGTGTCTCATGTCAATGGAGTACTAATATTAAAACATTTACATTCCATGTTCTGTATGTCTATGAAGTGATTGAAGATTAAGCATCTATATCTGACTAATCTCATAGGTACAGGAAATGTGAGTGAAGATAATCTGTAATACTCGGGAACTTAGCTAAAAAGACTGATTAAAACTTTCCTGAGTAAAGCAGGAACAAATACTTAAATAATATAACTATTTACATGTAAATCCCTAAAATAGAGGTAGAGTATAAGTGTCAAGACAAGAGGTAGAATTATAAAGGGCAGCAAGATAAATATCCCAAATTGTATCAATATACAAAATGTCTTGAATACAAGAAAAGTATACATACATAGAATATGGTAAAAAATAATGTGCATAAAACAATGTAAGTGGAAATATTTAACACAATATAATAAAATATAAACTTAATTTTATATAGCTTACCATATAAGAATACACAACAATGTAAGCTGTAAAATACTATCTCATTCTTACTCAAATTCTCAAGAAAATAGGCTAATCTACCTATATCCCATCTAAACCATACCCTTCCCAACCATTCCCTATTCCTGTCTAAAAGATAAACCCGAGTGTAAGCATTACCCAATCTCAAATAACTAACACCAACCCAAAGACGATGACTATTATCCCAAAATTCCAAGGGTAGGGAAAGGGGGCGTCGTTATCTTAAGATTATTTCCTGCTGAAATGGGACGATGATTGTTCCAATGGATCCTGTGGGAAGAAAATTTTTAGCAACCAAATTTCTCAACAGAACTGGCTGTGACATATGTAGCTAGTCATTGTGTGGTAGAAAATTCTTGACTGTAGTTTTATTTGAAACTCTGGTCAGGGTGTAATAAAAAGGTGCACCATTACAGCTAGCTAGTCATGAGTTATTTTGAGCAAAACAGTCTCAAACCGGTTTTAGGGTGATGTTTGTATTTCAGATGCATCAGGTTGAGTCAAGTGGAAACGATGATGTGGGGCCCCATCTTCTTTCCGGAGAGTTCAAAGACTGCTGTTAGGATTCGTTATTATTCCTTGTGGAAAAGTATTGGTTTTCATTGATATGTAACGACAGCTTTTGGATGTTTCTT
This sequence comes from Phodopus roborovskii, assembly GCF_943737965.1. Lineage (NCBI taxonomy): Eukaryota > Metazoa > Chordata > Mammalia > Rodentia > Cricetidae > Phodopus > Phodopus roborovskii. The sequence continues at coordinate 101,672 of NW_026126284.1, forward strand.
CGTTGCTGGCTTTTCATGAATAGATACAGGGAAAGCTCCCCTGACCCTTAATGGTGTGGAAAATTTTAAATCTTTTTCATGCCCTGTTACCTGTAGTTCTTCTTCTGATGTATCAGACTGAAGGTCTTTTAAAGCCTGAAATCTATTCACCATTTTTTTTTTGAGTGTCTGAACTTCTTGAATCAAATAACTTTCTAGAGACTTCATTGTATTAGTTAGTTTCTTATTTTCTCCAACTATGTTTTTAATCTTATCATCCTTAGATATTATCTGAATGGCGTGTAAACTGCCTTCCAGAAACAATGTTCTATCTGTTAGTTTGCCATTATCCTCAGACATGGAATAGATTCTGCCATCTAGTCTTTCTATCTGATGTTTCAGTTTTTTAAATTTATTAGTAGCTTCCTCCAACAAGGAGCGAGCAGTTTCTGTTAGTTTGTTAATGTATTGTATTGTTTTTGTTCTGCTAATTGAGGTATCAGACATGAAACAAATTATACCTTTCAGCTCGCCAATGTCATCTTCAATATTCTGAACCTTTTTTCTATACTTTTTATGCTTTGAATTCTATCATTTTCAATGTTTTGAATCTTTGTCTCTATGCTTTGAATTTTATCATTTTCAATATTTTGAATCCTTGTTATTAAGTCTCCTATGGTTTGCACAAGATCTTTATTGTTTGCTGTAATCTCAAACCATTTCTTTAAGAATATCATGTTAATGATGAAACCCATTGCTATTACAAAATAAAAGTACATATTGGTCCAGTCATAAGTTTCTTCTGCTAAAATCCCTTCTACATATGAAGTAAAATAAGTCCTAAAGTCCTGCATAGTAAAATTATCTGTCATAGTTATGGAACAATTTATCTCAGATTTTATATCAGCTTAAATTGCAAAGGATGTTACAATTATATTACGTGTAATTCTGCTGTCCTGGAACTTTGATGCTTTTAGTTGTATATCTCAGCTTGTGGTAGCTACACCTGGAGGTGTGTCACCAAATAGCGCCTAGCCACGGAGGCCCATCTTATTCCGGTTCTGCCTAGAAGTGTGCCGCCAAATATTGTCTGGCAGCAGATTATCCTTCTGATTCCGGTCCCTGTAGAATAGCTCTTAACAAACTATGACAAGCAGAATTTTGTTAAAAGGGGACTTATGGAGTTACTTGTAACACAAGACGAAACGCGTGCAAGCTGGGCGAGTGCCACCGGGCAGCTCTGCACAAATGCAAAGTCCAATGCTGAAATGGGCAAAAAATGTTAAGGGGTAAGTGCTTTCTCAGGTCTGATTTAGCGGCAAATATCTCCTTTGCAGTAAGGAAGAGGCAAATGTCCCAAAGCTGTGGTCCTGGTTAAACCCTGCCCGTTGGGGAAGGTGGGGGAGGGGGGCGGCTTCTGCTGCCTGGGGGGCAAAACCCAGGTAAATCCCACTCTGACACCAGATATCACGGTAAATAAGGATCAGGATAAACAAATAGGTCGAATAGATGGTTATTCAGAGAGAAATAACTTACAACCTAGACAGATGAACACCAGGAAATTCAACCCCATCCTCTCCTGTCCGAGTCAAGCCAGAAAGAGAGCGCCATACTTGGCCCCCTCTGACCTCCTTCCACAGGTCACTTCCGCCCATGGCTCCACCCCCCACTGGGTGTGGTCAGTGCAACAGAAGGACTATCTCACTACAGTTTCATAAGAAGAAGATACTGGCCCTGGAGAGGACTTGTACGGAGTGACAGTCAGGTGCTAAGGAGAAACCACCAGGGCAGGAAGAGGAGATTTTGGGAGTAGGAATAGGGCCAGGTTGCCTAGGGGGAGGGAGAATCCAATAAATCAATCATTATTAGGCAGCACATACTTTTCTGTGTGTTATCATTTCCCCTGTTATTTACAAAACATTCATATTATAAAATGTTATAAAGGACACTAGCTGTAAGTGTGGTGACACAGGCCTTTTAATTCCAGCACTCAGGAGGCAGAGGGAATTCTTTCTATTTGAGGCTAGTTTGGTCAACAAAATGATCTTCAGGACAGCCTGAGATTCAGAGAGAAAACAAGTCTGGAAAAGCAAACAAAAAAAAAAAAAAAAAACCACCGCAACAAACATCCTTTTATGTATCCCTCAAAATGATGAACAAAATACCCCATGTGTCCTAATTGTCTTCCTACTCTTCAAGCCTTGTGCTAAGGAATTTTTTTTTTTTTTTTTTTTTTTTTTTTTGCAATTTTTGCCAGTGGGGGAAAATGTTTGCATTGTGTCTGTCATGTACAATAATTTTTGCATGGGATTTCCTATTTGCTGGCTGATTATTCTTTTCTCCACCAAGGCGTGTTTCTGGTGCACAGTGTTATTAAACTTTAATAAGCATCGCTCAAGTCTTTCTCACCTTGTTGTGTGTATTGACATTCCCACATGGTATGTGTGTCTGTGTGTGTGTGTGTGTGTGTGTAGTGAGGTGTGTGCATGCGAGTGTGTGTGTGTGTGTGTGTGTGTGTGTGTGTGTGTGTGTGTGTGTGTGTGTGTGTGTGTTTGTAGAACAGAAGACAACTTTTGGGGACTATGCTCCCCACCATGAATCTCACACATTTAACTCATATCCTCTAGACTGGATTCTGAAAATGATTTTATCCCAATTTCCCTTTCTAATCTGGCCTATTTGCATCTTGATACTTTGTTGAGTTTATTCTTTCATAACTTTTAATAAATATATTTGCTTTTCTTCAGTGAATTGTGTCTGCATGAATGTATACAATGCCTATGACTGCCTGAAGAAGACACAAAAGAGCACTGGATTACATAGAGCTGGAGTTATAGGCTGTTATAAGTCAATAGACATGGATACTGGGAAATGAACACAGGTATTTGACAATAGCCATAAGTACTCTTTGCCTCAAACCTAGCTGTACTATTCCTAATTCATATTTGTAATTAAAATGTTTTTTCTTGTATAATTTTAATTATATGGTTTTTATTTTTATTTTGTTTTTGTTGTCAAGCACATGCCTGTGCACATGTGCTACCACACAGACTTTAACAATCCAAGGAAACTCTCTGGAGATGGTTCTAGCTTCTTTCACTTTGGGTCACTGGAATTTAACTCAGGTTGTCCAGTTTTGTGAGAAGTGCCATTTCCCAATGATCTACCTTAAAGGCCAATAATTTTAAATTTTGGTTTAGTTTAAATAGAGAGTATAGGGTTTCATCGTGGCATCTTTATATACGTGTGATTATGTGCTTCCTTGTTTGTTTTCTTCACACAATACTCTCCTTTTTGAACCTCCCCATCTCTAAGTGATTCCATTTCTTCTCCCATATACTTTTAAAACCTATTTACTAGTTTTTTCAAGTAAACTTTGCAAGTTTGCAAGTAAGATTGTTGAGTGATTTTTGTATCTATCAAAATAGGCTTCAAAGAAAAATTAATCAAAAGAGATGGGGAAGAACAATTCCTATTCAAAGAAAAACTCCACCAATATGACATTTGATATTGCCCAAAGCACAAGATTGGGAAATATACCCAAGAGGATTAGACAGCAAGAAGCTATTAAATCAGGGTTAAAATTAGCAAAATAGAAACAAAGAAAAATAAAATTATTCAAAGAAAAACATATTTTTTTTGAAAAATCAACAAGATGGACGAAACATTATCAAAATTAACTTAGAGATACAGAGATAATATAACAATTAATAAATTCAGAAATTAAAAGGGGACACAACAGTAATCAGCAACACCATAGGAAATACTTTAAAAACACCTCATTCACCCAAAGTGGGAATAGTAAAGAAATACATATTTTTCTTGATAGGTACCACATATCAAAGTTCAATGAAAACAGCATGGAGAAATTAAATAGAGACCTATTACCCATAATGAAACAAAATGAATCATTACAAGCCTCTCAAGTAAAAATAAATAAATAATAAATAAATAAATAAATAAATAAATAAACAAAAGCTGAGTGCAAGTTTGTTTTACCATTGGATTTTACCAGACTCAAAGAACAGTTACAAATGGTACTCCTCAACGTATCCCATGATATAAAAAGAAATGAAACTTTACCCTATTTATTTTATGATGCCACAGGTACACAAATATCCATTTGTTCAAGCTCTTTTTTCAAATAATCATAGATAATTTATGTCAGATGCTACTACATCATATATCTTGAACCTAATGCATGGTATAGTGGATATTTGTGTTTCTGGATAGCCCTTAACAATTTGAATATTTCAACCAGGTAGACAGTTTCTGGGGATTCCAATTTCAAAAATCCATAGCAGTTCTGCCTGATGACCTTGAGATCATTAACCAAACTCAGCACAAATGTCCAGAGCTGTTGGAACTATAAAGATAATTAGAGACCAATTTCTCTCATGAGCATAGGTGAACAAATAAAAACCCTTACAAACAGATTCCAAGAACACTATAAAAAGATCATGCAATCCAATAAAAGAGGCCTCATTTGACATAGGGTGTAATAGTACATCTAAAAAAAAAAAACAGTAAATATAATCCTCTATAAAAGAGGAGAGATAAATTCAAAGTAAGGCTGATAAACCTGGACAACTAGGCAAGGTTGTAAACTCTATATCTACTCAATATTCTAATTGAAGTACTAGTTAGAGAAATGAATCATTGAAAGATATCAATGGAATATAATTTGGAAAGGAAGATGGTGGACTATTATTACTTATAGGTACACATCAACGACATTAAAACTCAGCAAGGGAAGAACAGGTGATAAACACTTTCAATAAATTCACTGGGTAGCACAGTAGCAATAAAGCAACCAACCAACCAAACAACAAACAAATAGTAGTACTTGCATGTAACAACAACAAACAGCCTAAGCAAGACATAAAGGAAACAGCAGTCATCACAACAGCCTCAAATAATATAAAATATGTTCAAGTAATTCCAATAAAGCAAGTGAAAGAATGCATGTGAAACACCTTTAAGTATATGAACAAAGAATTTGAAAAAGATTTGAGGAGATGTAAAGATTTCTAGTGCTCATGATCAGTAGCATTAACCCAGTCAAAAGGCCATCCCTCTAACAACAATTTACAGATTCACCACAATACCCATAAAAATTACAACAAACTTCATTAAAAACTTAGAAAATACAGTTTGTTTCTTCATATGGAAAACAAAAAGCATAGGTAAAACAACTCAACAGTAAAAGAATAGCATGGCTCTGTCCAGAAAACAAACATGTTCAACAATGGAATGAATTAAAGACCATGGCATATAATCAAAACACAGGTGGACATTTGAATTCTGATGAGGAAATTCAGAAATAAAAAATGGAAAAACAAAACAATAGCACCTTCAAAAATGGTGCAGGTAAAACTGAATTTTTATATGAAGAATTGAAATAGATTCATTTACATCCACCTGCACAAGACTCAAGGCCAAGTGTGTTAATTTTCCCAACAGAAAATCAGACACACTAAAACAAAAACAAGACCAAGTGTGGAAAACTGACAAAGGAGACAACTTCCTGAACAGACCAACAATTAATAAATGGGACCTCATAAAACTGCAAGGATTGTGTAAGACCAAGGACACTTAACTGTGAAAGCAATTACATCATGAAAAAAAATTGATTTCCGCAGTTCCTAGTGCTAATGCCAACTACAATAAAAGCAGGGAACAAAACTCCTTCTTTCCCCCTCCCTTTTTGTACTGTGACCACCATTGCATTGGTCAGTGAACTCAGTTCATACACAGGTCCCTCTTCATGGGTAAGTCCTTCATTAAATCAGAGGGATTAGAAGAAACACATCTCCTGTGGTATTTTCTATTTCACAAAACAATGAGTGTCCTGCCTGGAAGCAATGCAAAACTGTCTACCCAGGACAAAGCACCAGAGTCTGGATTAAAATTACAACAACTCATCAATTAAGCCACAGGACTCATTAGCATAAACAACTTGTTCCTAAGTTTCCTAATGCTGTGTCACTGTAATACAGTTGGTTCTTCCTGTTCTGGCAACAACACAACTATAAAATTGCTTTTACTACTTCCTCATAACTGCTACTATTATGAATCATATGTATCTGTGTTTTCTGATTCTAAACATCTATATGGAAGTCCATCCTAATTGGAAAGTGAATACTGAGTAGTTTAAACTTCCCACCATAAACTGTGCACACATCAATTCTGTCAGTTTTCATTCACATGGAAAAAATGACTGCATGCTGCTAAGGAGACATGAGTGACAGGGAATGGTGAGAAGATATTATAAGACAGCATTATTCAAAGTCATGTGCTACATGTGAAGAAGAAGAAACTTATCCCATTTTGGCTGGAGATTTGTGCCACACTCAAGAGCAAATACCTTGCTAATGTGAACCAATGGATTTGGTTATTAAAGGAAGTATACAAATGTTGAAGGATGATAATCAGACAATAAATCACAAGAGGAATGCAGAACAACTCAAAAACATTGTAAACAAATCCACAGTGGCCTTGGTACAGACAACCACAATCCCAATACTTGGAAATTATGAAATCACAACTCTGCTATATTGTGGGACTTTTCCATTATGGTAACTCCAGCAGCTGGTTGCCTACCATTTCCCCCTTCAATGTACACTAGAAACTATTCCTTCTATTTTGATTTGAATGCTGGAGACATGTTCCACACAGAATTCCTTTTCTGGTAACTGCAATGGACATATGACTACTGGACTCAAATTTGTAATTTGAAAACTCAGAGATGGTTCAGCCCATTTTAATTTAAGTATTTAGTTTGTAAAATAAGAGGGAAGTAAGTTCATTGATCTGGAGAATAAAAGGCTGGGAACAAAAGTCACCTGAGCTGACAAAAGAGTGCTGTCTCAGAAACATTTTCTATAATTATGGAGATACAGCTTTAATATGTCTTCCAAGGCAGAATTCACTCCACATATTTAAATGAGTAACAAACCCAAATATCTTTAAGAACTCTGAGCATCAAACTCTGGCTAATCTCAAAGAGGTGATGTTGTGCAATTTTATTTTAGTATATGTTAATCTCTTTATGCCTATGAACATATTTTAAATGATGGTGAGAAAGGTGATGTTGAATTTATTTAGCTCTAGGAAGATGTGGTTATTTGAATGTCTAGAGCATCCTGATGGTCTAATGAAGTGCTGACTGACCAAGAACAAGACAGAAGAAAGGATAGGCAGGGCTGGAAGGCAGATAGAATAAATAAATATGAGAAGTGCAGCACAGAATGAATATGAGAACTCCAGCAGAAGAGATGAAGGGGCAAGGAAAGCACATACAGGTATCTTAAGACAGAGCAAGAGTAAATAAAAATAAGATACACAGAAGTAAGGAATGAAAAAAAATCACAGAGGCCAAAGGTGGATGGGGTAACTTAAAAAAAAAAAAAAAAAGTTATTTATTTGGAAGCAGGATGGGGATCCCTCCCAAAAGACTGAATTGCAAAAATCACAAAAATAAGACAGTCTGGAATCGATTTTCCATCCCATGTATGATGTCATCCTTAATCCTTTATTATGTTCAGTCCAAAGGATATACTTCTAACAATTTAAAAAGGGACAGAAGAGTTTAAGTGCAGCCACTAAGATGGTTGAAGAGTTACAGAGAAAAAAAAATCTATCTTTTCGACCTTAAATTGTGACCTACAGTATAGAGGTGTCTCAATACATTTTAAAGATGTATTAGAGCCTGTGAATCACACACATACAAAGGATGAAAGACACAAATACAGAAAACATTAAGGACAAGTCACATGTCTATACCATGTCCTTAGACCAAAATTCCTTTTGACTTATTTTAACTTCAGATTATGGCTGATTTTTACCTCTGAGCATTATGCCTCACAGAAAGCCATGTTTGCTTCTGTGCAGGACCAGGAGTTCATCTAAACTAGGTCTTCCTGATGTCTAGGACAGGGCTGTGACATCACTGTAGATAACTCCCTTTTTAAGCTTTAGTTTATGTAATGTATATGACTGTCTGCTCCCATGCATTTGTGCACGGTACCTGCAAAGAAGTGGTGGAAGATGTCATTCTGTAAATATGGTTCTGTAATTGGTTAATGAATAAAGCACTGTTGGCTAATACCAAAGCAAGATAGGTGAGATTGGAGACTAGGAGGACAGAGGGAGAAGTAGGGAGGAGATTCAAGATGTAAGATACAAAGAAAGCAGAGTGCTGGCCCCTCACTCTGCTAAGATAAGGCCACATGGAAATACTTAGATTAATAGAAATGGTTTAATATTAAGACACAGCTAACCAATAAGAAATGCTAGTAACAGGCTAACAACTTTATATCTAATACAAAGCCTCTGTGTGTTACTTGGGGGCTGGTGCAGCAGTGAGAACAGGAAAACCACTCATAACAGGATGTTTGTCTGAAGCCACCTAAGCAAAGTACCTGCAAAGGGTAGGACAGGGTACCATCTCCCTTTAACTCAAGTTACAGAAGATGGCTGGCTGTCATGGTTTCTGGTAATGGAACATGTGTCCTCTGTAACAACAACCAGTGCTGTTGACTGCTAAGCTATATTTCTAATCAGCTTCATTATTTAAAATTTATTCTCATGCCTTTTATTTAAACTGTATTTCACCAATTTACCCCTTCATGCCTTTTCTCCATTCCTTCGCATATTCTTCCCTTGAAATTCCTTTCTTGTTAAGCATGTATGAATGAATTTGTATGCACAAACATGCCAATAAAACCAATTGAGTACAATTCTGCTGGTTGTGTATATATGGTTGAGCACTGAACATGTGGTATTGGATATGCAATCAGGGAGCTCCTCCTTTCCAGAGGCTAATACTTTCAGGTGTAAGGGTATGGACACAAAGTGATCTGGGCTACCTTAGTCAGGAATCAGTATCAAGAATAAGAAAGATGGGGTGGTAATTAGCTTAGCTAACAATTGCTTGTGACAAGGCCCTGAATTCCTAGAGCTTTGGGGAAGACTATGGATACTGTCCTGATCCAGTCACAATCCGCCTTTGTTCTATGGTCCTTCCACCACACCCAATGAGAGACAGGCCAGCTGCTGGCACCACCCATTTCCTCCAAGAAGACTGAAGAACACTGAAGAAGCTCCACCCACAAAAGCTGCAATGCTAGCCACTGGGCAATCCTGCCTTGCATCTCAATTGCTGCAAAGGGCTCTAAGGACGGTGGACAAGAGGGCAGTGGAATCGACTTTCTCCACGTTGCTTGGGCCAACGCTAGGTAAGTCTTCCAAAAGCTCCTAATCCACAGGTTTCGTGCCATCAGCAGAAGGCAGATGTCCTTAAAGCCTCTGATTTCAACAACTGTGGAGGACCTGGGGTGGCTGTCCATACTGCCAGCTAGTAAGTCCCTGTTACTCTAATCATTCAGGTAAAATATTATCCTTCTCAAGAACTCTGATGCTTTTGACGGATGGTAGCTTTGTCAGCTTAAAGCAGCAGCCAAGGCTCCAAGTGTTACAAAACAGATTTCAAAAGTGGAAATCTTAAGGTTGCTACTGTTTATAGACTTAACATTAATCAATAAAGTTTTAACAGTATTAAATACCATACTATGCCACTATATGATCAGAACTAAGTATAAACTTACAATTAAGGTGCTTTTCATTGTGCTAATAATTTACCAGTTGTATGTGTTAATTCTTTCAGCCAAATCATTTATAACATGAGTATGCTGCTAGTGTGTCTTAATATTTATGATTTTGCAAAATCAAAGGATTCTTTTAAGTTCCAGGGAGCTGAATTGGATCCATTTACAGGTCAGATCCACTCCAAATAATTATTAGTCAATATTTCCCTGGCCTTGGGAATTCCTAACCTTGTCCTGGGACCTCCTTGGGAGACCCTCCCCCACCTTACTTCTCCCATTAAATACTTAGACCTAATGTACAAAAACTTAACCTTGTTCTCTGCTCTGCTAACATCTTGTCAGATCTCAAAGAGATGCCAGAGCTCCATACTGTCAGAACTCTGATGAAACAACCAACTACCAGGACAGGGCAACATCCCAGCTTTCTTGGATCCCCCAAAGATGATCTAAGCCCCCAAGTCAACAGGAAGTGGTCTCGACAACTCAATGTCTTTATTCCCTAACCTGCCACGCCCAGCCCCCACCATTGTAATAACAATAAGAGGTAGAAATGTCAGGAACTAGCAACCAGCTGACCCCCCCCCCTGCTTGCCCACGATGATGGGCGGGACGCTCATGGCCATGTCATTGCTATGTCAGCCTAACCTGGTGGCTCAAAATTTACCTGGCTGCCAGAGGACTCAGTTATGCATGCTCAAGCCACCCTTTTAAAGCAAGCATGCAAAGGGTGCCTCTCACTCTTGCTCTCCGTCTTGGTCTCCCTCTCTGGCCTCTGTCTCTCTCTCTCTCCTGCTTTCGGTTGGCCCCTAGCTACCCCCTCTTTCTCTACCTTCTCTCAATAAACTCCATGTGGGCACTGAGTCTCATATTTGTGTTTCTTAGGCATTAGCTGCAGCAAAAGCACAACATTAGTGCCGAAACCCAGGCAGGCTCTCCTTGAGGGTCACTGGCAGCTGTCTGCTGGTGGGCAGCCAGCCAGAGATACTTGAGATCCTGTTTCTGATACCAGGGGTTGCATCAATCCCCCGTTCACTGGAAATACCACCCCATACTGGCTTCAATTAGGTAAGGTACCCTTTTAAATTTTAACCCATTTCCTTAAGGTCGGGGACATTCCTCAAGGGTGGAAGACATACCGCCCAGGGCGGTATATCTACTCCGCTCTTGGACTGCTGAGTCCTTCCAGCCTCTGTTGGCCCTGGCAACATTTTTGGGCTGACAAGCTTCGAATAACGCTCTGCCATTCTCGCTTATGGTGTGGCCACACTCTTGAGTTCCAAGACTGCATGGTCACTTTCTCTCCACCCATTGGGAATAAACCGGCCAAGAAAATACACCCCACCACTCCACTGGGATGCCTGATAGAAAATTTAAAACCCTTTCACTTAATGCCACTTACTTTTGTACTGAAAAGTAGCCTAGATTCCCCTAGAAAATAATTCAAATTGGCCACGTAAACGGCCCTCTAGATCCCAATATTTTACAGGATCTTTCAAATAACTGCCAGCGAACAGGTCGATGGAAGGAGTTTTTCCTATATCTCTGCTAAACATTCTGCTAAACAATCTTTCCCTAAATTTGTTTCAGTTCTCTTCCCACCACACTCAAATTTTCCTGCCTGCCCCAGCTGCAATCTGTCTCAGTGTGGTGGTCTGAGCTGAGGCAGCATCAGCTTTAGACAAAATTACATCTCAAAACTTTACGATTTCTGCCAACTGTTGGGAATATGTTTATGGCAGCCACCATCTTGACCATGTGGCCTAGCTTCACCCGCCATGGTTCTTCTTTCTGCTTCATCAGCCATCTAGGCAGATGGAGTCTAGCCAGCTTCTGCCGCCAACAAAACCTGTAATACATTTACCTTTTGCCTTTTATTCTTTGTCTGTAATATCTTTTTTCTCTGATTATGTTATACATAGCTTCACACTCTAGTCCTTCTCAATTTACCCAGTCCTGTATAATATATCTGTACACTTGATTTCAACTTAACTTTAAGTAAATGTAAGCTAACTTCATACAACTTAAATTCAACTGTTCTAAGTCTCAAATATTTCTAAATTATTATGTGCCTTTAAATGGTGGTAAACATTTAAGGTTATAAATGTCTATTTCAAGCTAAGAAATTATTTATGCCAACCAGTCTTTCCTATAAGCTGTATATAAATGTTAAGCCTCTATTATCAAAGGGAGTATTTCTCTACCTCTTTGTCCTTTACAGTTATATGTCTAACCTACTAAGTTAAAACCATTTACAGTCAGGCTGCATGGCTCTGAGTAAAACATCTCCCCACAGACTCTCAGCTTAGATCCAGTTTTCCAGAAAGATTAATTAATTACAGGGATAAAGCCATACCTAGCCACCTATGTGCTTAAGGCAAGTAACTAAAGAATATTTTGTATACTAAAGTATGCTAAACAGTCAGACAGCCCTAAAATGCTCAGAGATCTAGAGAATATGGCATTTAAAATGTTTCATTAAAAAGCTTTTATAACAGAGAGACAGGCCAGTTGCTGGCACCACCCATTTTCTCCAAGAAGAGTGATAGACACTGAAGAAGCCGCCCACAAAAGTGAACTAGCCACTGAACAACCCTGCCTTGAATCTTAACTGCTGCAAAGGGCACTAAGAACTGTGGACAAAAGGGCAGTGGAGTAGATCTTCTCCAAGTTGCTTGGGCCAATGGTAGGTAAGTCTTCCAAAAGCTCCTAATCCACAGGTCTCATTCTATCAGTGGAAGGCAGACATCTTTAAAGCCTCTAAGCTCAACAACTGTGGAGGACCTCAGGGTGGCTGTCCATGCTGCCAGCTAGTAAGTCCCTATTACTCCCTAATCATTGAGGTAAAATTTTATCCATCTCAAGAACTCTGATGTTTTTGATGACTGGTAGCTTTGTAAGCTTACAGCAGCATCCAAGGCTCAAATTGTTACAAAACAGATTTCAAAACTGGAAATCTTAAGGTTGCTAGTATTCATAGCCTTAACATTAATCAATAAAGTTTTAATAAGCTATTAATTAAATTCTGAGGGAGTACTGAACATCATACTATGCCATTATTCGATCATAACTGTAACTATAAGCTCACAATTAAGGTTCTTTTCATTGTGGTAAGAATCTGCCAGTTGTGTTAATTCTTTCAGCCAAATCATATTAACATGTGTATGCTGATAAAGTGTCTAATATTTATGTTTCACAAACCCAAAGATTCGTTGGGTTCCAGGGAGCAGAATTGGATCCATTTACAGGTCAGATTCACTGCAAATAATTATTACTCAACTTTTTCTTGGCCGTGTGACTTCCTAACCTGGTCCTGGGACCCCCTTGGAAGCCCCTCCCCCACCTTACTTCTCCCATTAAGTACTAAGACCTAAGTGTCAGAAACTTAACCTTGCCCTCTGCTCTGTTAACATCTTGCCAGGTCTCAAAGAGATGCCAGAGCTCCATACAGTCAGGACTGCGATGAAACAACCAGCTACCAGGACGTGTCAGCACCCCAGCTTTCTCGGATCCCCCAAAGATGATCCCAAGTCAGCAGGAAGAAGTCTTGAAAACTCAAAGTCCTTATTCCCTTCCCTGCCACACCCAACCCCCACCTTATTAATAACAATAAGAGGTGGGATTTTTAGGAACTAGCTGCCAGCTGTCCCCTGCCCCCAAGGATGGGCGGGACACTCATGGCCTTGTCATGACTATGTCAAGCTTTACCTAGCTGCCAGAAGACTCACTTATGCATGTGCAAGCCCCCCCTTTAAAAGCAAGCACACCCCTCTCTCTGGTGTCTCTCTGTCTGCCCACCTCTTGATCTCTGTCTCTCTCTCTCCTGTTTTCCTTGGCCAACAGCTACCCCCTTTCTCTCCCCTCTCTCAATAAACTCAATGTGGGCGCTAAGTCTGGTTTATGTGTTTTATAGGTATTAGCTACAGCAAAGGAACAACAATAATAAATTAATAATGACAGTACTAATAATAACGATGATGATAATAATAACAAAATAATAGTGACACTGATAATGATAATAAAAAATAATAATAACAACAGCAGCAGCAGCAATGATAGAATACTAAAAATAACGATAATGATAATAATAATGGTAATAATAATAACAATATTATTGTAAGACCCTCAGAAAGAGGAGTCTTCCAGGTTCAGTCGATACCCCAAGAACTCAATATCCAGTCCAGTTGCTGCAAAACGCAAGAGGCTTCACTGAACAGGAAACATTTGTGCAAACGGGCTCCTCCAGCATGCAGGCTAGAGAGAATCCCCCTCCCCTGGGCCCAGGTGTTTTTAAAGGCAAACCCACAAGCTTAGGGAGGGGGTGGGACCCTCTGTCCACTGAGTATGTGACCCTTGGATGCCGGATGGTCTAGCTATTAGAGTCAGCAGACCTTAGGGCCTCAGGGTGTGCTAATTAATTTTGTCGGGGCAAACCAGCTGCAGCTATCACTTTGTTTCCTAAGGACCCTATTAACCACCTGTTGACTCACAGGAAAGGAGGGGCAGAAAGGAGGGGCAGTGTGAATTCTTGTCATCTCAGAGCCTGGTGAGAGGAAGCTAGCAAATTCCAAGAAACAGATATTGGTTAGCTTTCCAGGTCAGACCATCCTTCATTTAACTTCACTTTTTGTCTTTCACTATTAATAATAGTAATAATAATAGCAAGAATATCTTGTTATCTGATAAATAATTAACGGTAATATAAATAACAACAATAATGATAAATGTTAATAACAATGATGATGATAACAGGATTAGTAGTAATAATAATAACAAAATAATAATAAACACAACTCTGTCAGTCACCGCCTCCCCCGGGAATCTCACACCGGGAGACCCGCATTGGCCATTGGGGCAGCATGGGACACACAGGAAACCCTGGCTCAGAAAAACCCAGAACAAAATCAAACAGAAAGCGAGAAACTTTAAAAAATAATAATAATAATAAGCGGTCTTAACACTGGAATTTCTGGTGCACAAAAGCAGGAAGTGGACTTGGGGGATGCTGGGAAGTGGAGTCCTGGCCACTCAGAGAGCAAAACCGGAAGTTCCTTGAAGAAAAGCAGGAAGTGCCTACACAGGATACTGGGAAATGGAGTCCTGGATCCTCGGAGCCCAGAAGAAGGTTAGGAACTGAAAAGATCAATACAAGCCTGGGTCATGATGGGAACTGTACTTCGGGGGCCTTGAAGTCCAGAAGCAGAAGTCGAAGGTCGAAAAGAAAGACGTGGGCACACAGCATGCTGGGAACTGCAATCCCGGACCCTCAAAGATTGCAACCGGAAGTCCGTTGGTAGGAAAGCAGGATGCAGCCTCAAAGCATCCTGGGAAATGCAGTCCTAGGCTGCCAAAGATGAAAACAAGTGTCTGGGCAGAGAAGCAGGAGGGGGCCACAGAGGATGCTGGGAAATGCAATCCCTGGGCTGAACGTCCAAACCCAGAAGTCTCTGGGCAGCCTCCACGAACTAAAACCGGAAGTTTCATGCTGAAAAATCAGGAACCCACTGCAAAGCACCTTGGGAAATGCAGTCCCGTGCCGCAACACATGAAAACCGGAAGTCCCTGGGCTTTTAGGCAGGAATCAACCCCACAGGATGCTATGAAATGCATTTCCCTGGCCTGAACGTCCAAACCCGGAAGTCTCTGGGCAGCGAAGCAGAGAGCAGCCGCATAGGATGCTGGGTAATGCAGTCCTGGCCACAGCAGTTACAAAAGCTCCTGATGGCCTGGGCTCAGGTCGGCCTTGGCTGCAATCTGGGAGCGGAAGTCCTGACCCACCCACAATGATTGGCGTGAATCTCAGCTGCCGGGTTTCCCTTGCCAGGAAGTCCTGCCATTGGCTTGGGCCCCCCCCCTCCACCTATGAAATTGGCAGAGATCCCCCCCCCCCCCCGCCCACTTGCCCTGCACTCCTCCTGGCAGGGGGTGTGGCCTGCAGTGATTGACAGAGAGGGGCATGGCCTGCAGTGATTGACAGCAGAAGGATTAGGAGGGGGGAGACCTGACCAAGGTCTGTGATTTCACTGGGGCCACACCCTGCATCCCCATGGGTTTGTTTTACTGTCATGACCTGCACTGCCATGACCGCCAGGGACGCTGCCCTGTGGGCCCTAGCATTGCTGCTTGTTGACCTCAGAGTGTGGTAGGAGACTCCTGCCACGCCCACCTGGGGACGAAGATGGTGAGGGGAGGGCGAGAGGGCACTTCCTGCTCCCGGTCACCATTTCCTGTGAGTACAACTTCCCGACCAAGACCTGTCCACCACAGAGGCCACACCCATAATCTGGCCACACTCAGGATGGGGCAAACCCATCCTGAATCTGTGCTGGCAGCCCTTGCACCTCCTTACCTGGGAGCTGCCTTGACCAGGCTGGAGGACAGGAAGGAGGGGCTGGCACTGCTGTAGGTGAGGGTAAGGCCCAGAGAGGGCCATTGACTGTGACCTTGGACCTGCAGGGGGCAGGCAAGCTCGGGCAGGGCTGCAGCTAATGGGTGGGCCTGATGCTGAGAAGTCTGGATCAACTTAAAACCCTGTCACACATTTAAATATGTAAATGAGACTGAAGTGTTATCAAAGGAGGCACTAGTAATTGAGATTCTGCAAATGAGCATGGTGCATGCAAATCTGTGAGACTGATTGGGGTTCACATTTGAATATGCAAATGATAAAACTGGATTTGTGGGAATGCACTTTAATATGCAAATTTATGGTGCTTTACATGCTTTTGCTATGCAAATGCATGCAAGTTATTCCATCTGTTTGGGATTTTGACATGCACATATATGCAGGTTAGCTCATTTGGAGGTGTGGCTATGCAAATTAACCCAGGCAGTTTCTGTATTTTCTTGATGTCTTCTGAGTCTCCAGGCAGCATTTGAATATGCAAATCAGAATGCTGGCAGGGGAGGAGGCCTCCCCTGACCCTGCACCCAATGTCACCTGTCCATGTCCATCACAGGCATCTGATGGCAAAGCTGCTCCCTCCAATCCTGCACATGTTCAACTTTATATAGAAATACAAAAGACACAAGACAGCCAAAACAACCCTGTGCAATAAACGAACTTAAGAGAGCATCACAATCCCAAATGTCAAGCTCTATTACAGAACTATAGTCCTGAAAACAGTTGGTATTGGCACAAAAATACACAGAAGACCAATGGAATCAAATTGAAAACCTTGATATTAACCCACACACCTATGAAAACCTCATTATTAACAAAGAAGCTGAAGTTATACAATGCGAAAAAGAAAGCCTCTTCAAAAATTTGTGTTGATATAACTGGATGGTGGTGTGTAGAAGACTAGAGATAGAGCAATGTCTATTGCCATGCAAAAACTTAAGTCCAAATGAATAAAAGACATCAACATATATACAGCCACACTGAACCACATAGAAAAGAAAGTAGGAGGTACACTTGGATGAATTGTTACAAGAGACCACTTCTTGAACATAATACCAGTAGCATAAAAAGTGAGATCCACAATTAATAACTGGGGCCTCCTGAAACTAAGAAGCTTCTGTAAGGCAAAGGACACAGTCAACAAGACATAACAGCAGCACACAGAGTGGAAAAAATCTTCACCAACCCCACATATGACAGATGGCTGATCTCCAAAATCAAAGATCTTGGGAAATTAGTCACCAAAACGCCAAATAACCCTATTAAAAACTGGCGTCCAGAACTGAATAGAGAATTCTCAATAGAGGAATCAAAAATGGTGGAAAGACACTTAAGATTGTGCTCAACACATTCTTAAGCCATTAGGGTAATGAAAACCAAAACAACTCTTCGATACCATGTTACTTATGCGAGATGACTAAAATCTAAAACATGAATGACAGCTTATGCTGGAGAGGATGTGGATAAAGGGGAACACCCCTCCATAGCTAGTGGGAGTGCAAATATGTACAGCCAATTTGGAGATACCATATTCCTGAAGAACCACCATACTGATCTCCAAAATGGCTGTACATATTTGCACTCCCACCATATGTGGAGGAGTGTCAATTTCTCTCCACATCCTCTGCAATTTAAGCTGTCATTGGTGTTCCTAATTTTAGCCCTTCTGACAAGAATAAGATGGTATCTCAGAGTTGTTTTGATTTTCATTACCCTAATGGCTGAGGATGATGAGCACTCTCTTAAATGTCTTTCAGCCAATTTGGATTCCTCTATTGAGAAGTCTCTATTCAGTTGTGTACCCCACTTTTTTTTTTAAATAAAGTTATATGGTGTTTATGTGATTAGTTTCCTCAATTCTTTGTATTATTCTAAAATCGAGAACAAGACAAGTTTGCCAATTCTCTCCACATCTCTTCAATATTGTACTTGCAGTTGTAGCTAGAGCAATAAAACAACAAAAGGATTTCAAGGAGATACAACTTGGAAAAATTAGTCAATCTTACACTATTTTCAAATGATATGATAGTTTTCAAAAGTGTCTTGAAAAACTATACCAGAGAAGTCCTATGGCTGATAAACACCTTAAGCCAATTAGCAGGATACAAGATTAACTAAAGAAATCCATAGCACTACTATATACAGACATTAAAAATACTTAGAAAAAAATCAAAGAAACATTACCCTTTACAATAGCCACAAACAATATAAAATATCTTGGGGTAATTCTAACTAAACAAGTGAAATATCTATATAGTAAGAATTTTGTGTCTTTAAAGAAAGAATTTAAAGAAAACACCAGAAAATAGAAAGATATCCCATGCTCTTGGATAGGTAGGATAAACATACTAAAAATAGCAATCTTGCCAAAAGCAATCTAGACATTCAAAGCAATTGCCATCAAAATCCCAGCTCACATCTTCACTGACTATAAAAGATAATACTCAACTTTATATGAAAAAAAAAGACCCAGAATAGCCAAAACAACACTATAAAATAAAGGAACTTTAGCAGGCATCACCACTCCTGACTTCAAATTCTACTATAGAGCTATAGTCCTAAAAACAGCTTGATATTGACATAAAAGTAGACAGTCCAATGGAATGGAATTGAAATACTGATAGTAAACTCACATATGAACACCTGATTTTTGATTAAACAGCTAACAGTGTACACTGGGAGGAGGAAAACACCTTCAACAAATGGTGCTGGCACAACAGGGTGGTAGTATATAAAAGGCTACAGGCTCATGTCTATCCCCATGCATAAAACATAAGTCCCAATGGATCAAAGACCTCAACATAAGTCCAGCTACAGTGAACCTCTGAGAAGAGTACATGGTAGGTATTCTTGAAGGAAATGGTACAGGAGACTGCTTCCTGAACATAGCACCAGTAGCACAGACACCGAGATTGACAATTTATAAATGGGACCTCCTGGTACTAAGAAGTTTCTGTAAGGCAATGGCCATAGTTGACAAAAACAAAATGTAGCCTACAGACTGGGAAAAGATCTTTACCAACCTTACATCTGACAGAGGGCTGATGTCCAAAACACACAAAGAATATAAAGTTTCTTCATCTTGTTTCCCAAAGTGAACAGCACCCCATGGCCAATGACTAACTATGTGTAGTATGTAGGTAAGTAATTAATTTTTTCGCAAGAGATACACAAAGAGAAATATAAAAAAAACAAAGACACTTTAAATTTTCCCCCAATGCACAATGCAAAGAAAAATGACAACTCTCTTCACAAAAGTCACTCTCACAGAGATTCCTTGTCACAAGTAACCAGAGCTGTAAGAGTATGGTTTTTCCACCCACCGCCCGGTCTTGTCCCGCTGCTGCCGCGCCAGCCACAAATAACACAGGGAGACTCTGTATTTGATATTATACTGATGGCCAGATGCTAGCTACTTATTGGCTAGCTCTGTCTTAATTATTAACCCATTTCTGCTGATCTATGTATTTCTCTTACCGGGGAGTCAGCCAGCAAACTGCTTTCTCCAGACTCTCCATCTTGGCTCTTCCTTTCTACTTCCCCTTTCCTCCTTGTCTCTTAGTCCCTCCTATCTCCTTTCCTATTGGCCAACAGTGCTTTATTCATTAATCAGTATGAGAAACATATACAGAATAACATCTCCCATCACAGAGCAGATAGTTTTCTGTAGATTACCAGTAATTTGCTAATTTTAATTGGGAAATTATTTTAATACCATAAAATAATTCTCTGCATTCCTAATTAATTTAACTATAGAAGAAATATTATTATTGGTGAGGTTTTTTTCAATATTCCACAAAAGTATCTTATTTTCTGATGTGAAGACATCCTAATCTCCCACTGTAACAAACATAATCCATGAAACCTTTGCTTCTTGACAACTAATCTCCATGCATGTCTAACTTCTTTGTGTTATCACCATTATCACCAGTAACAATGTCATTCAGATGACTTATAGCTGTTGTCCACATGGTTTTCTTTATTTTTTCATATTTTTATTTAAATAAGAAACAATACAATCTCATTTTACATATCAATCTGAGTTCTTTATACCTACCATTTGTCCATGTTGCCCAGTGACACCTATATCATTCCTCCTTTTCTCCATAGAAAGGGCGAGGCTTTCTGTGGGGCACTCTTCCAGGACTTTCACATCATTTCTTGCAGGTCATATTGCCTCCACCATGGGTCTAGGCAAAGAAAATTTTCCTGTATGAGGAATGGGCTTCCATTATGTATTCATGCAGTAGTTATAAATGGTGTTCCTTTACCAGAGGCCCTATAGACTGCTGAGGCCTCCTATATACAGGAAGACCATTTCTGTCCTTTGCTGGTTTCTAAGTAGTCAATCTGGTATCCATGCACTTCCCCTTGTTCACATCAGAAATTTCTATGGCTTTCGTCAGATGGTCTTGATCTGTTTGCTCATCACTTCTCCCTCTCTACAACTGGATTCCAGGAAGTAGGCTCAATGCTTATCAGTAGGTTCCAAATAAAATGAATGCTATGTATTTGAAAACATAATTGAGAGCAGTAGATTTGTTTCCAGATAGTTGGTAATACTAGGTGTTGCTGGTCCAAATTAGAGCAGAAAATTATATCGTCAGAAATGTTGAGTTTTGGTATCCTTTTATCACAGCAGCCAGAACAGAAAGTATGACATCTCCTTGATGAGAAGGAAACATTAGGGAAGCTTGGACAGAGATTGGGGATATAGAGTAGTCTAAGGGAGAAGGTTAAAACTTTTGGGCAATGGTAACACTCGCATCCTTGATGAGATGTGTGTATTCCTAATGTGCAGAAAGGCATACCTCCATGGGCATTGTGGTATATCAGAGACCTATTTGGCTAATAGAATTTCAGAACTCTTGGAATTAAGGGGACTTCCTCAGTACAAGTTCATTAGAGAGGAGTTATTGCAGAATTTAGAATTGGGTAAAGGAATAGAGGTTTAGGAACCTTTTTTACAGGCATTTCTCAAAAGTCCTTCAGAATTAGTGGAAGACCAGGGCGTCCGAATAGGTTCATCCCTTTGGGGCCATTACAGAAAGCCTTTCTCTAGTCAGCCAACAAATGTACAGACAACCATGGGGAAGTGTTGGCCTGATTCACAAAAGCATTTGGCTTATTGGTAGTAGTGCACAGAGAATACCAGTTTCAATACGTCATAGGTGCTCTTCCTCTGGCCTTTCCAAAGAAAATATATCCATTGGCACCAAGCTCCAAAGATGGGAACCAAACACGCTTTAAGGCCAAGACTTGCCAGAGTTGGGTCTCTAGGCCTGCAGCATTGGATGGATTCCAGGTGTTTGGGAAGGTGCAGTGTGGTGAGGTGAATGGGGTCACAGACCTCAAAGGGTCCTCTACATCATAGTCCCTAGACAGTCAGCTTTGGGTACCTGCCAGCCCTGTGGAAGTCAAGAAGTTGCTCCTTTTGAGAGGACAGAGGGACTCACTGTCAATCCTGAGGCCACACTCAGTAAATCCACAGAAATCTCACACCAAGCTGAAACATAATGGAGAAGCTTCAGAACCCAAATCATGGCCTTCGGTGCTAGTGGCTAAGTGTCACTCTCTAATTGTTCACCCAGCCTTGTCTGACAGCCACCCCAAAACCTTCAGAAATCCAGCAGCTATCTGTAAGGAGTAAGGTTTTTCCTCCTGCTGCTGGTCTTGTTCTGCCACCGTGCCAGCCCCAATTAACACACAGAGACTCTGTATTTGATATAATGCTGTTGGCCAATTACTTGTCTCTTATTGGCTACCTCTGTCTTAAATATTACCCCATTTCTGTTAACCTAAGTGTTTACAGGTAGTTTCACCTTTTCACCTTACCGGGGAGTGGGGCAGGCATCATATCTCCCCAGCCTCTCCATGTTGATCCCTCCTTACTACTTTCTCTTTTCAACTTGTCTCCTAGCCCCACCTATCTTGCTTTCCTATTGTCCAACAGCTATCTACTTGAACCTGGCCACCAACTTGACCACTCCAACTGTTAGGCCTGCTTTAGGTCTGCTGCAATCTTGCTCCCGACCAAAACAATGCAGCCATGTCAAGACAGCGAGCCATGTAGCAGCCTCTGAGGCTGACCCACTGCTGGTAGGACAGTGAGATGGTGGTGTCACTGAGCTCAGGGCACAGGAGATGGGCAGATGAAAACAGTTGTGAGGACAAGCCACATCAATAGGGTCTTATTCCAAGCACTGACATCACACCTGGCAGAAGGTCAGATTAGTATGGACAAAGAGTAGACAACTGTGTGCACTTATGAGGAGTTGAGATTTCAGGGGCAACATTCCCATGGGTCTGATATTTAGAAGATAAAGTGAAAAGCCAGTGGGACCCTTGATACTACAGCCAAAGTTACCCCTCCCTCTGAGTTAAGGTGGAAGCTGTACTACATGATATGCATCAGGGGCCACCAAGGGGAAGGTGACATACATGACCCCTTCCAATGAAGCAGCCCTGCTCCCCAGTTTCCTAGATGTTGATATAATGAAACATCAAAAGAATAAACATTACATCTAACCTTCCCCTTTGCCAACAAGGGCCTGCACCCAAACCACAAACCTCATCACCTCCTAAGCATCACAAGGCAACCAATTTGAGCTACCTCCAGCACTCTCACAGTCTATCTCCAGCCCACAGCCTTGCACCACCACCACTAACCAGGAAACATTCAGGAAATTTGTCTTTCATTTCTCCAAGTCTGAAAGTCTCCCTCAAGATGGAATTTTTTTGAGTCATTGACCTATAGATTAGCCCTCAATGGACTCAGGGGTTTCTGAAGAGATTGAAGTGGAATGAGGAAAGGTAACATAGAAACTGAGGTAGAATAAGCAATTCTTGCTTTGCACACCATGTTAACTGCAGAACAAACTCACCCCTGTCCTTCTCAGTGACTTCACAAAATGATCCAGGAGTCATCACAGGAAACCCTCATGGTGCCTTAATCATTTTCCCCCAGGGTTCCACACCCATGTAACAGAAACAAGGATGCACAGACAGAGGATTTCAGCCCAAAAACTTGCATGCAAAAACACCATCTCACACAAGATGACCTAAACAGCAAACAGGTGCTCCCCTTCAGAACCAAATTTATGGACTTAGAAACTGGGGGCTGTGTGTTTTACCCTAACTGCCCCATCAGGTTTCTCTGATGTCCACCTCCCACCATATTCCATGATGGAACACTGATCTCATTCCTACTTCAGCATCCAGGGTGGTATTGTGTATGTTGGCTTCTTGCACACTGAGCAAAATAAATGTTCATTGTCAAAGAATCCAGACCAAAAGAGGCCTCCCAATCTGACCCTGGACTGATAGGGCAGCAGGATGGTGGTGTTCTAAATCACAGGGCACAAAAGAAGTTAGGCAGATGACATATGGGTTAGGATCACGCAAGTAAATACGGCCCAAACACCAGAACTGACTTTCATTTGGCAGATGGCATTTCCACGCTGGACATAGGGCAAAGAGCAGGGGCTGTGAGAATATGTGATGGATCCAGTTTTAATGAACAAGGGTCCCATGGGTGTGATTTTTCTGATGAAAAAAAAAAAGGATAAAGGCCACAAATACCTTGGCCTTCATGCTCACAATACCAAGCCATCTACATTCAATTGGATGATATGCTGTATTATCTGCTAATTATCTGTTAGTATCTGCCATATTATCCCACTAAGGGAACTGTGACATCCTTGGCCTCTTCCCAGGAGGCAGGCCACTACGGAGCTTGAAGTGGTGTCAAGAGCACAAGGAAAGAATAAACATTCAATCCAACTTTTCCACTTACCTCCCTGGCCTTTGCCCTGTGCCCACACCCTAGTCATCTTCTAAGTATCACCATGCAACCATTCTGAGCTATCTCCCACTCTGTAGCATGTAGCACAAAAAATAAAAATAAAAGTCCAGAGACAGATATTGGGGTTCAGTTTCCAAGATGCAAATCAGAGAAGCAGAAGAGCCAAGCCAGCCCATAGATCTCACCACTGCTCAGATGAAATGGATCTTCTGAGTAAAAGGCTCTCAGATTATATTTTCTCCTTATATTGCTTTCTCCAACCAATCTCCTGGAGGCATTTGCTGCGAAATTACAAAGGGAGATACCTGGGCATGTAATGTGGAGCTCTGAATTCAGAGATGTGCCAGACTGGCCACTGGAAAGTTTAATCTTGAATCCTCCCATATGTTTCCCACAAAATAGACTGATCCAGCTACAGACAGACACAAGTACAGACAGACACACACACACACACACACACACACACACACACACTCATGCACGCACGTGGATGAGCGCATGCGAAGGAAAAGACCTCACCACACATTATCCCAACCTGAGATGGCACTAAAGGAGTCCTATAAGGTTTCCCCTACATGCAAACTCGTCATCCCCTACATCTCTTATTTTACCACCATAAATTTGACACATCCATATCTCTTTGAGACTGTTTATGTGCTCTCCTAGAAGTAGCTTCCTGTCCAGGGAACACACAAAGAATAAACCCATACAAAAACACAACCAAAGAGAGAGACAGAGTAGAGATAGAGATAGAGACACCTTGTGTTGATTTCATAAAGTTCTTTAAGTATTGTACAGGGCAGAGCAGGACAATGAAATTTTCTATTTTTGACCTTTGGGCTCTTCCTGTATTTAAGGGATGGTGAGCTAATTAAGAAAATGCATATTGGGCCACATACTTGGGTGAACTGTTTAGCAGAGATGAAGCCTGCTGGAGCAGGTAAGGTCAGTGAAACCTTGCCTGGCTTTGATTGTACCCACAGGACTGACTGAATTGTTTGGGGAATTCTTCAGTCCCCACCATACTCCGGCTGCTTCTATTCAGCATCACAGTGTTTCTCAGATTCTTAGTTGTGGTCATCTATGTAAGACTGAACATTTCTCTAGAATCAATTTTCTCTTCACACCTATAATGTCTCCCTCTATTATGATATCTCTTTTCTTGCTTTCACCTATTCCACACCTGACTCAATCATCTTGGTCACACATGTTCTCCTTTCCTACCCTTCTCTCCCTTATCTTTCTCTCTACTCACTGTCCCTTCATGCTCCTGACGTGCAGGGAAGTTGATGATGCTTTCTCCTTCTGTTGGGGACCTTGTAAAATTCCCTTGTATAGTTTCCTCCTTTTATCCTAATTTCTATAGTGGTGTGAATTGTAGACTGGTGATACTTTGCTCTATGTCTAAAATCCACATATGAGTGAGTACTTCCATGTTGAGCCTTTTGTGAGTCAGTTATCTCACTCAGGAATTTCAAGTTTCATTCATTCACTAAAGTATTTCAAAATTCCATTTTTCCTCATTGAGTTTATTCCATTGAGTAAATGTACCATAGCTTCTTCATTCATTCTTCATTTGAGGAGCATCTATATTGAATCCAGATTCTTGCTATTACAAATAATGCTGCTATGAAAGCAGTTGAACTGATGTCTTTGCTGATCATTTGGGTATATGCCTAAGAGGGGAATTACTGGGTCCTGTGTTAGAATGATTCTGGTTTTTCTGAGGAACTATCATACTGATCTCCAAAATGGCTGTATAATTTTCACTCCAACAAGCAGTGGAGGAGTGTTCCCCTTCCTTGAATCTTTTCCAGCATAAGCTGTTCATGGTGTTTCTGATTTAACCATTCTGACAGGAGTAAAAAATTTTTTCAGAGTTGTTTTTGTTTGCATTTCCCTGATGACTACGAATGTTGAGCACTTTCGTAAATGTATTTCAACCATTTTTATTTCCTCTATTGAGAATTATGTATTCAGTATCCCATCTTTCAATTTGATTATTTGATGTTGTGTTGATTTGTTTCTGAGTTCTTTGCACATTCTGTCAGATGAGGGGTTGGTGAATATCTGTTCCCACTCTGTGTGCTCTCCACAGTGTTGTCCACTGTGTCTTTTGCCTTACATATGGTTCTCAGTTTCAGTAGGTTCCATTTATTAATTATTGATCTCACTGTTTGATATTATGACTAGGAATAACTCTCCTGTAGAGAGCTGCGAAGTGCCGCACCTTACAGATGGCGCTGGCTTCTGCCCTCCACCTTCCCGATGGTGAGTACTCTCTGTATTAAACAATTCCATATTTGGCTAAAAGCTGAGAATCCCTTAGATTTTTTATTTTTGTATAGTACATGTTTTCAAAGTATGACCTGAAATGTCTCTGGGTTTCCTCAGTGTTTGTTCGTATATCCCCATTTTCATTTCAGATTTTGCTGGTTTGCATGTTCTCTCTCTGCTTCTTGATTTGTTTGCCACTAAGGTTTGTCTATCTTGTTATTTTTCAAAGAAACAACTTTTTGTTCTATTCATTCTTTGTATTGGTTTCCATGTTCCTACTTTATTGATTACAGCCCTCAAATTGATTATTCACTGGCAGGTACTCCTCCGGGTTAAGTTTGTTTCTTTTGGTCTATGTCTTTCAGTTGTGCTCTTAATTATATAATTTGACCATCATCTGTTTACTTTACATGAGCACTGATTGCAATGAACTTTCCTTGTATAACTGCTTTAAAAGTGTCCCATAAGTTCAGGTATGTTCTGTCTTCATTTTCATTGAATTCTACAAATCTTTTATTTATTTCATTATTTCTTCCTGGACCAGGGAATGGTAATTTACTCATTATTCAATTTCTATGAATTTATAGGTGTCTGCAGTTTGTATTCTTGAAGAATTCCAACTCAAAATCATGGTGATCTGATAAGATATAGGGGGCTATTCAATTTTATTTTTATTTTTATCTGTTGAGGTTTGTTATGTTTCCTTGTATGTAGTCTGTTTTACAGAAGGTTCCATGTGTAGCTGAGGAGAATTTATATTCTTCTGTGTTTGGATTGGATGTTCTATAAATGACTACTAAAACCAAGTGGGACAAAACCTTTGTTAGTTTCTGTGTTTGTTTGTTAAACTTAAGTTAGGTATTCCTGATTAGTGTTCAGAATGGGGTGGTGAAATCTCCCCCTATGGGTAAGGTTTTATGTGAGCTTTGAGTTTTACTAGTGTTTCTCTTAAGAATATGGGTACCTTTTAATTTGGATCAGAGATGTTCAGAATTGAGATTTTACATTGATGGATTTCTCCCATGCTGATTATTAAATGACCTTCTTCATCTATTGAGTGATTTTGGTTTGAAATTAAACGTTTTAATATTTAGATACCTACACCTGCTTCCTTTTTGACTTCCTTTGATTGGAAGATATTTTGCAAACCTTTTACACTGAGGTAATGTCTGTCTTTGAAACTTAGATGCATTTCTTGTATGCACTGGAAGGATGGAATTTGTCTTATACACTCGGTTAGCCTGTGTGTTTTTATAGGCAATAAGACCATTAATATTTTGGGAAATTAAAGACCATAGATTGTTAATTCTTGTTTGTTTCATTGTTGGTGGTGGTGGTAGTGTGAGTATACTCGCCCACTTTTTCTTTTTGGTTCTTGTAAACTGATATTAACTTTGCCTATGTTTTCATTATTGTAGTTAGCTTGCTGGGATAGAATTTCTTTCCAGAATTTTCTGTAGGACTGGATTTATGGAAATATGGTTAGGAAATCTGGCTTTGACATTAAATATCTTGTTTTTGCTGTCTATAGTGATTGAGAGTTTTGCACATTATTTTAGCCTGGGCTGGCATCTGAGGACTCTTATTATTTGTTCATAATCTATCCAGGACCATCTGGGCTTGTGAGATTCCATGGAGAATTCAGTTGCAATTTTGATAGGTCTGCCTCTATATGTTACTAGGTCTTATTGTTTTGCTATTAATGTTCTCTTGTCATTATGTATGATAGGTGTTTTGATAATTAAGTGCCTTGGCGACTTTTAATATTTAAGTCTATTTGTGTTTAGTATGCTTGTAGTGCTTTCATTGGCATGTACTTCTGACTAGAAATGATTACTTCAAGGAATTTGTTGAATATGCTTTCTTCCCCTTTGATCTGTGCTTCTTCACGTTCTTGTATGTCTATTATTAGATTTGGTCTTTTCACTGTGTCCCATATTTCCTATATATTTTGTGCTAAGGATTTGTTGGATTTAAATTTTCTTTCCTCGGTGAATTGATTTCTTCTAGATTATCTTCAATGCCTGAGATTCCCTCTTTGATCTGCTGTATTCTGTTGGTTATGCTTGCATTTGTAGTTCTTTACAGTTTAACCGATTTTTCAGTCTCCAATATTATCTCAGTGTGTGTGTGTCAGTGTGTGTGTCTGTTTGTGTTTATTGTCCCTATTTCACTTTTCAGGTCTTGAACTGTTTGAATGGTTTCCTTCATCTGTTTGATTGTTTTTTCTTGGCTTTCTTATTTTCTTTAAGATATTTGTTCACTTCTTGCATTTTTCTTGTTGTTTTCCTGTATTTTTTTCCATTATTTTTTGTTTTTTCTTCCATTGTTGTAGTGAATTTTCTCATATCCTCCTTCAGGTCCTCTATCAGTTTTATGAAGTTGATTTTTAGGTTGTTATCTTCTGCTTCATCTATTTTGTTGTTTCCATGTCTAGTTTGTGTAGAGACCTTAGGTTCTAGTGGTAACATACTGGTCTTTGTATTGTTGAATCTACTTTTTATATTGCCATCCACCATTTCTTCTTCCAGTGGGTGCACTTGGAGTCATTCTTTTTCTCTGTCCTCCTGTCTTGGTGGGTATATCTGGGTAAACAGTTTCATATCTGTAACTCTGGATAACATGAGCTCTCCTGGATTTCTCTCAACCACAGGCCACAGAAGAGCTAATGAAATGGAGTAGGCAGACTCAGGATGGTCTCCAGCATTCAGGGAGAGAATGATGGGGATCAAAGATCAGGTGAGTATAGGCTCAATGTGGTCCTGCATGGGTAGGCAATTCCATTGTGTTCAGACCACACCCAGGAAGTTCTAAGGAGATGGACTTAATATTGGGATCATTTGAGCTAAACACTTATCTTGAGCAGTGTCCCCAGGAGGGCCAAGGATAGGGGGAAGGCATTCTGTGGGCGGCTAATGGAAACTGAATACCAGGACTAAAACACTCAGGTCAAGTTTATAGGGGGAGTGAAATGCAGAGCTATCCCAGTATTTCACAGGGAAGAATATGGGGGGGATTCAACTAGGCCTGCTCCCAGACTCACCAGAGGCAGATTGCAAGCAATAGGGCCCAAAATCAGGTGAATGTAATCTTAAGGTGGTCCTGCTTGGATTGCTGGATTCAATATGTTCAGAGAGGAACCTCAGGCAGATTGTAGGCATAGGGGACTAAACATAGGATGAGAGCAGTGTCAAGATAATCCTGGGTGGATAGGAGCATCCAGTATGCTCAGAGCTAACCCATGAAGTTCCAAGGAGAAGGACAGTTTATTGGACCAAGGCTCATTGTCATCAGTGACCCAGAAGGACCATGGTTGAAGGGAAGGAAGTTTCTCGGTGGCACATGTACCAGAATTCCAGGACTGAACCACTCAGGCCAATGATATGGGGGATTGGGGTGCAGAATTAACTCAGGGAAGAATGGGGGGGTCACCCAGGCCTGGTTCCACACTCAACACTGGTGGAGTTAAAGCAATGGATCTCAAAGATAAGGTGAGCACAGGCTCAAGGTGGATCTTCATTGATACATGGTTCCTGGATGCTCAGAGCAAATCCAGGAAGTTGTCGGGTGTTGCAGGGGTTCTAGGAATTCTCTGGTCAAGGGCTTTCCACCAGCTGTGTGGCCAGCAGGGTCAAGGTTCCAACATATGTTTTCCATTAAATACTTTTGTTTTTGTTTGTTTATATTTTGTTAATTTAACACTCATTTAATAATGTCTTCCTGTCTACTCCTTTGTGTATAATTTCTAATCATGTGCTTGGGACACAAATAGTAATTATTAAAATATCATATTTGTGGAGTTGTCCTTTGAGTATGGATTGTTCTTCAGAAATTCATTTGATTGACTTTTGTTTGAAGTCTATTTTGGTAGATACTAAATGGCTAAACCGGGTCACATGCAATGACTAGTAAATAAATTTTAGAACTAATTAGGAGAAGAAAAGAATCAGCTTCAGATGTTGAGGGTCAAATTGTAGTGCAGTGTGGGAAGAAAACAAGAAAAGCATAGAATCACAAGTATGTGAAGATGAAATGGTGAAACCATGTACTTTGTATTTTAAACTAAAAAAAAATTAAAATTAAGATCAATTGAGGTAAATCAAAGGGAAATGTCACTTACATTGAAAGCCATTTCCCACTTGAGGTCAATTCAAGGTTCCTAAAATTTAAGAAGCTAGAACCAGCTCCTGAAAATTATGTATGGATTGCTAAAGTTTGTGGGGTAGCACATGTGCACAGGCATGTGCTTGATCAAAAAGAACACATTCAATTAAACTACTCAAGAAATAGAAGAACTTTTAATTGCAAATTTAAATCTGGGGAAGTAGAACTAGGTCAAAGCTAAGGATGCTTTGCTCTCTTCCCAAAGTCCTGAGTACATTTATCAGTATTCATGGCCTGTGGCTTTTACAACCTTTAAATCTCGCTTCAATTATGTAGTGCCCTTTTCTGCCTTCTGCAGGCAGGCACATGAATTTTACACATTCATACAGACAAAATTCACATTATGAAAACAAATGTTTGTAGTAAAGTTTTATTAAAAAAAATAAACTAAACAAAATATCAAGGAACCATTACGCTGGGTTAGGAAGAGTAATAGGGATAAAACCAATTTCAATGTCAAGTCTAGGGGAACTAGGTTAAATTTTTAAGTTTCATGGTGGAGAAAATAGGTCCCAAAGTTGTCTTCTGTTGTAAACACACACACCCACTCACCCACCCACCCACCCACACACACACAAATAAACACATCCTGTGTTCATGTGATTACAAGCAACAGCCTGAAAAATCATTTCATGTAGCTGGCCCTGGCCCTGGCCCTGGCCCTGGCCCTGGCCCTGGCCCTGGCCCTGGACCTGTGAAACTACAGAATAAACATCTCCTGTTCTGTCCTAGAATCCTCTTAATTTGGGACAGGGAATAATCACTTCAACAACATTGCTTACTGTCCTGTGCAAGCTAGCTAGCCACATTGTATCTAGCAGGAAGAAAAGAGTACAGGGAGATAGCAGGGTTTGCTTTTGGAGTGTGGGACAAGTGCTATATAAATGCATATCTCTGCTGATCTAGAAAAAATATTTTTCTGGGGTGGAATACAATGTCAGGAAAGATTTTACTGTGTAATTAAGGACTGTGAAACCTTTGTCACTCAGGCCTCAATACCCAGTTAGGCCCTTCAGGTAACCTGTCATTTGAATATTTAGAGGGCATATTTGTGTTTGTATGGTTTTGGTTTTGTTTTGTTTTTGTTTCGTTTTTGTTTGTTTGTTTTGAGACAGGGTTTCTCAGTATCTTTGGAGCTGAAAGACTCACATATACACTCACACCCCAACTCAGGCACCCCAAATCACTCATGAGAAGTGGTCTTGATGCAAACTCATGATTTTTTTATATTTCAAGAGCATTGGAGTCTTCAGCCATATTCCACGAGGCAGTAGAGGACTGGGGGGATCTTGGGTACATGATTGAGACAGCTTTTCTAGGGTTACAACAAAGCCCAGGCATCCTACACCAATAATCTCATAGCATCCAGTGCAGACCAATCAATTTGAAATATCCAAGACCTTGCTTAACCCAGGAAGTGGGTGGTGTGACAAGGCTCATTTCCTGTGTTCACTCACTCACAGGTGATGTCTTAAACATCCCTGTCATAAACAGTTAAGAATGTGACCTTTTGCCTACTCCTGGGGTCAGTGGAGAGTTAGGCTAAATTTTTCCATCCTTACAGAGCCTACCCTAGAAGTAACTCTGTAGACCAGGGTGGCTTCAATGTCACAGAGATGCACCTTCCTCTGCCTCTCCAGTCCTGGGATTAAAGGTGTTGTCTCCAACTGGTACAGGTCCCATCTGTGTGCCAGTTTCACGTTTGTTTCTGAAGAGAAGCTGGTACAATGTTTTATTTCTGCTGTGCTTAAATTACTGCCACAGGGAGTTGACTGGATATATTGGAAGAGCTACTAACCATGACATGGTGAATGAGGGGCTAGTGTTCCCAGTTGGGGAGGGGCAGATCCTGACATTACTGAACCAATTTGAATCTGAATGGGAAACTGCAGCCAGTTTCACTGTCCTGTGATGTGTCCTTGCAATTAGCTGTGCCCAGGTGTAGGCCTCTGAATCACTTCACTCTGTGGGATGAATGTGCTCAGAGTATTGGGAGCAGGGAACTCTACTCAACATCAATATGTTTTAGTTGCATCCATGAAAAGGTTGCCAATCTTTGAGAGGCCTCATTTCTCTAGTATCTTCAAGACATTTAGCACTTTGCATTTTACATTTATTTGTTGACATACATTACTGTGGCTGTTGTAAAAGGCTTCCCTTTTGTTCAGTGTACTCTACTTACATGCCATGATGTAGACGAGTAAAATTGTTTGTATAAATGATTTACCAAATGTTGGAAATAAATAGTAAGTCTCACAAGGTAGATTTTAGCTTACAGACAACTGCCTCTAAGAAACTCCAAAGACAATTGTATAATAACCAGTTCTGCTAGAAATCAGGATGGTAGAATACACATTTCTTTAAGAGGATTTTCTAGACATTTGGGTCCAAACTGTTATAAATGACCCACCTTTGATTTATAATCTGCTACTATGCCCATTTTTCTATGAAAAACAGGCCTCTAACAAGGTGCTCAAGGAGGCATTACACTGTCAAAAGCAACCTTAAAGTCAGTTGTGCCATGAAGTTACAGTGTTCTTGAGACAAGAATTGTTATTCCAGGTGGGCAATAGGACACCAGGTGAAAATTATTTGAGAATCAAATCATTATCATGTTAAGGACTTTCCCTATCATGAAGTTCATCACATGACTTTCATTTAGGCACTCAGTCAGGGGGAGGAACATTCTTGGGAGGCTTCCCTAAGGGCCTGATATATTGACAAAAAAGCAGAGCTTTCTCTAAAACCAGGAGTGTGCTTGGTAGAGCTGGTAATGGTCTGCAGTCACAGCTTTCATGGAGGATTTGCTTCAGATCCTGAGAACCTAAGCTTTCCAACCATGTAGAGCTGTCATTATTCATCGAAATGCCATCTTGGGCTTAGTCAGTAATGTTCTTGAGATACCCTGTGTTCCTCTTGTATAGTGCTATTTGAGTATCTGCCTCCAGAATTTGTCCCATGGTCTGATGCTTCCTGCTACTTCATATAAGTCCCCTATTTTCTTCCATTCCTCCCATCGCCCCTTGGAGTAGTATACAAGATGCTATTATGAAGAAGCTTAAATCCCTGCACTCTGAAGGCAGAGGTTGGCAGATCATAATGAGTTCAAGACTAGGTCAATGGTGTATTTAAGAAATTACTCTAGGATGTTTCTTTGCCATATAATCCTCCCATATATCTCAGTGCCTACAACTACAAGTTCTCTGTCTCTCTTTAATTTGTTCAAAGTGTAACTTGGACCATGGACCCAAAAGACATTTAAGGAAGATTGTGTATGTGGAATGGAGAGCAGCTGCATTTTCATCCTGTTAGAAAATAATGTTGCTGAGGCAAACTCTCCATGTTGAATCAATTGGCTTTGACACAAGTCTGTTACTCTCCAAAGCAATGAACATCTGTGCTATATATTACATCTCCAAAATTCTTAAGTAAATATTCCACATAAGAGATTTAAAATTTTCCACTTTCCCTCATGAAGTCATACACAATGTGGTCATAGTAAAACAATTCACTTGTAGAGCATTTTTTTTTCTGCCTCCAGGCAAGAGTAGGAGGCATGGTTTATTGTGTACACTGTAGGAAAAATTGAGAAAAATTCAGGTGATTTAGTAAACTTTATGAGAAAGGACCAGACTGTAATAGGGGTAGTGATTCTGTAATTTCTCAGCAAGTTTTCATCCCTGTCATGTGTATGAATACAGATAATTTTGGGTGCACAGTTTTGGAAGGTTATTTTGAGGCAATTAATATTTAATTGGAAATGAGGAAACTGTCCTGTGTCCAATCCTGCTTGATACAGTTATGTCTGGTCAGAGGTTTGAGAAACAGATCATTGACTGTAAATGTATGTGTTAGGTTACAGTTCTCAGACAACATCTACATATGGGCATCATCAATCTATCTATTTGTTTCTTTGAGACAGGGTCTCTGTAGTTTTGGAGCTGGTCCTGGAACTCTGTAGACCAGGCTGGCCTTGAACTCATAGAGTTCTGGCTTGGCACGGTGCTAACTGCACCTTACCCAAACCACATTCTATGACACCTCAAGGAACAGGATGACAGCTGTTCACCCACACCTCCTGAGTGTGAGCCCATGGACTCCTTTCTCATCCCACCCCAAATTAATCCTAGCCAGCAAAATTAGCGAGAATCAAAACAACACCCATATACCCAGGGAGTCTGGGTTGTTTTGGTAGAAGCTCTATAGGCTTTTATATATATGCTAAAAATTTGAAATATTTGGTCACCTTCCCAAAGCCGCCCTCAATGGACTGTGTCTCTTGTGCACACCTGATCCTGTCACTCAGGTTTTACTAACAAATCAGAGCCTCTAGCACACCCACCAGTCAGAGGGAAATTTTCTTCTGAATCCAGGCTTTATTCTCAGATCATCTCCTGAGGAAGTCAGAATCTGTCTCATATAATGATTCTTTGTTTCTGAATACATGATCAGAAAGTGGAGAAGTATGTGTTGTGCTCTCCCTCTCTTCCTCCCTCTTTCTCTCCCCCTCACCTCTTCTTGTGTTGCAGAACTTGTCAGATAAGAAAGTTTATTTTCTTGAGTAGGAAACTTTCCACGTTTCTTTATTTTCATCTGTGTAAGTTGTCTCTCAAGAAAACACACATTTTCTTGGTAGCAGCATTTTTCTCAGTTGAACTCTGCTTTGCTAGAGACAAGCAGATATTCGCGATGCTCCTTTAAGGGAAGATTCCTGACTCAGCATAAGCAGCAAAAACCCGCACAGCTTTTAAATAACACTGCTGACATTTTATTGGTGTGTATGAGAGATGGCAATGGCAGTGACCACATATCCAAGCTGACAGCATGCGGATGGATGCCAGCGTTGACTAAGGCAGTGACCACAGATTTCATTGCTGGTGGTAAAAGTACCCACCACCATCTGTAATAACCGCTGCAGAAACAACAAAACTTTCATTTTAACAATGTTGTTTAACAGAAAAAGACGTGTGGCCAGATGAAGATAAAGATTTAAAGTAAAGACAGATTCATATTAAGAAAAACCTCTAAATGTTTACAGTGTGTTTTACAAAATATACATAGGCTTGGAAGAAAAAGAGGGAAAAAATGGAATGGTTTAAAAAAGACAGAGGGGAGCTGGGTGTGGTGGCACACGCCTTTAATCCCACCACTCAAGAGACAGAGGCAAGCAGATCTCTGTGATTTGCAAAGTAAACCTGGTATGCAGAGTAAATTTCAGGACAGATAAGAGTTATACAGAGAAACCCTGTCTCAAAAAATAAAAAGTAAAAGTAAAATAAACAGAGTAATAATAAAGCCACGAAAAGATGAAAAGCTCAGAGAGAATCTGGTTAATGTAGGCTATTGTGTTGTCTCTGCATTGTTTGATTGCTGAGAAAATAACAACAACTGATAAAGGAAATACTGCTGGATTAATTCAATTTATATATTTTAAAAATGCTTTGACTCCAACATCCAAGTTCAAGGACAAGTTACCGGGGAAAAGGATTTCTATTTTTGTTTCCACAGAAAATGAAAAGCTGTGTATTCCTTGCAGACTAATGTGGTTTGATCAAGCCAGGCCCCCTGAAACAGAGTCGCTGGTGATCCAACATTCAAAACAGCTGAACAAAGCAGCCTTGCAGACTACAGCCAAGATTTCTGCATCTTCTCAGATCCCCCATGACAGCGCCCCCTGTCAGCAGGAAGTAGTTTGGAAAGAACGATGCCCAAATTCCCAAATATTGTTTATAAATGTTTGGTTTCATTTAAATGGATTTGGTTATAAATGGTTAATGATCACAACCAATATCTTTTTAAAGGTTAAAAAAAGGGGATTATGGTATAGATATGAATACTTCATTTTGGAATGGATTTTCATTTACTTCATTTTGGAATGGATTTTCATTTATTGATACAGTTTAAGGTCAATTTTGTTATATCTATATTTCTTTTGTTTAGGTATTGTGTTTATATAGCTCATTTAGAAATGTAATGTATAATGTAGTACAGATAATAGATAATTATCTATGATAGTCAAAGTTTAGAGTTAAGTTAGTTAGGTTTTTCAAGATACACAGAGATGTATTTGAGATAGATAGGAATTCTTCAAACCTTTCAAAGACCTACAGAATATGGCATTTAAAATGGTTTAGAGTTTTTCTTGACAGTGAGACATAAATGCTCCTGGCAACACCATTTATGTCAGAAAGGAAGATGGACATAGAAGAAACGTGTTATGAAGTTCGCTTTCAATATAGCAAGACTAGCCATTTGGACAAGATACTGCTCTTGTCTGGACTGTGATTTTGTGATGTATAAACTGGACATGCAGGACCCACAGGAAAGTGACTCCTGATTCACGATGGACATTGCTACAGAGATCCTGCTTCATGGAAGAGTCTGCGAGACAGTATGCAGGACACTAAGAAAAGTGACTGTCAAACTGCCAATACAAAAAGACAGTTTAAAGTTTCCTGCTTTGCTGAAGAGTCAGCTAGACACACTATGGCCTATGGGCTGAAGATGGAAGATTACAAAAGAATTTCGGGTGACCAGGCAGTGAGTTGTTCCTGTCATTTCTAGAGTTTATATACTATCCTTCTGTGGTCTTTGATGGAGTTGAAGACAAATAGTTATGGTTATGGTTTTCCTTAGTTAGGTTTAAAGATAAGTTACATATAGGACTTTAGATTCACAAATATAGGATAGATGATAGAATAGTTTCTTTTAGTCTTGCTAAATGTTAATGGACTAAATATTGTTAGCTGTGATTCTTACTTGATAACTGTTGTGTTACATATTTTGCTATGTTAAGGTTAAAACGCTTCTTTTTATTTAGATAGAAAAGAGGAGGTGATGGGAGATGTCATTCTGTATGTTTCTCATACTGGTTAATAATAAAGCACTGTTGGCCAATAGGAAAGGAAGATAGGAGGGATTAGGAGAAAAGGAGGAAATAGGAAGTAGGAAGTAGGAGTCAAGATGGAGAGTCTGAAGAAAGCGGTATGCTGCTGGCTCCCCGGTAAGAAAAATACATAGATCAGAAGAAATGGGTTAATAATGAAGGTAGAGCTAGCCGATAAGAAACAAGTAACAGGGCCAACAGCATTGTATCATATACAGAGTCTCTGTGTGCTATTTGGGGCTGGCGCAGCGGCAGGACAAGAACAAGCGGCAGGCAGAAAAACCGTACTTGTTACACCCCATCTTCAAATGAAACAATGTAGTTCATTGAAACTAAAGACAAGTATGATATCTAAATCATTCACCAAATTGTTTATTTGAGATGTGTTTTCTTTACTGTAAGTTGTTCCCTATTACCTGTTATTAAGATAATATGAAAGGATGTGAAATATGTACAGCATAGAGAATGGAAAAGCAAAATTATGACAAGCTCATTGCGAGGACATATGTCTGATGTTTGAGAATGTTCTGGAGTTCCTAATCAAGGAATACTCAAGGGTCTAACCAACTTGGGAACAAGCATTCACAGTCACAAACCAACACACTGACATCACATGATTAAAATTAAATCAAATCTGTAATCACAGTTTTCCACACATGAATATATTCTCTTGTAAGCACTCATACTTGACCGACGTGCCAAGGCACTTATACAAACAACAATATTCCTTCATCATGAACTGGTACATGTAAAAGAATGCAATCATGTAGGATTTGATTTATAAAAATGAATTCATCTGAACAAGGTTTTCTATATTGTGGGAGTTAATTGTCTCCTGTGATTTCATTATTTATTTATTTATTTAAATCAATGGTGATATCATTTTGTTATCTCTCTAGGGTTGAATTATGAGAAATTATCTCATTCATTTTTTTGTTCAAATCTATTATTAAAAACTCAATGATCTCTTCAGTTTTGAGCAATCTCATAGGAGCCACGTATAAAACACCATCCACTGTAAGGAGTACGGTATTCCTCCCCCTGCCAGTCTCCCCCTGCCGCCGCCGCGGCAGCCCCAAATAATACACAGAGACTCTGTATTTGATACAGTGCTTTTGGCCTGGTTACTTGTTTCTTATCGGCTAGCTCTGCCTTAATTATTAACACATTTCTGCTGATCTATGTATTTTCACATGGCCTTCTCTTACCGGGGAGGCGGCTGGCATCCAGCTCTCTCCAGACTCTCCATCTTGACACCTCCTTACTACTTCCTATTTCCTCCTTGTCTCCTAGTCCCTCCTATCTTCCTTTCCTATTGGCCAACATTGCTTTATTATTAACCAGTATGAGAAACATATACAGAATGACATCTTCCATCAATCCACTTATTTCATTTTTATTCATTTAATTATGAAAATCTGTCATTATTTATTCAGTGATCACTGAATAAATAAAGAGCTTTGAGACTCTTTATGGGAGTCAGTCATGCCAGACCATCACATCATCTAATACTACACTTAACTGTAAAATTAGGAAATTAAATAATAATTCATCATTTAATTAACTTATTTAAAATAAAGGTGATGTTATGGACCATAAGTCCCTTTTGGAGTCAGATTTTTGGATTTGATGATGTAACATCATCTCATAACTTGATTATTTAGCTACTGAAATAGATCATTACATCAGCCATAGGTTCACGACTTTGGTGCCATCTTGTCAGAGTTAATATAAAGCGCCAACTAATTAATTATCAATTTAAGTTTTTAAATAAATCATTATTACAGTAAGAGAATAGTCTGACTTCTGCATGTGGGAGTTAAGTATGCACCACCATGTCATTAATCAATTATTTTTCATTACATATTAATTATTGAAATCCATGAAGATGTTGTCCTTCATGACTCAAGTCTGGACATTCCTCCCTGGGAGTTAATCGTGTGGCATTATTTAATGATGTAAGTGTTACTTCCTTGACAATCACTGGAGTTTGGTTCCATCTTATGAAAGTGAAGAATGCAAGACTATCCAATTATTTCCTTATTTGATTACATAAATAATGATTTTGTCATTCATTATGGTTTTGGCTGCTTTGCGATTGACACAGCAAGAGATTGGTACCAGAAACAGTGCTCAGAGAATGAAGGACACTGGGTTATCCAGTGATTACTGATTATGTAACAATAGATATTTTAAGGACCAAATGATTAAATGACTTAAAAAAAAAACTGTATTATTTCTGCATCATCAGTTTCTGAGAGGTTGCAACAGAACTGACCCATGAAGGACACAGTCAACACCGATATTACGAATTGAATAATTTAATAATCTCAGAATCAGAGTATCTTATCTAATGAACTCTGTCAGGCTGATAACATGACACACCACCAAATCAATATAACTCTACATAACCATATTAGAAAGTGGGATACAGGACTCAATAAAGAATTATTATCAATTGAGAACACAAAAGTGACTGAAAGAAACATAAGACAGTACTCGAAATCCTTAGTCATCAGCCAAATACAAATAAAAACAACTCTGAGAAACCATGAGATCAAGCTGCTCTAAAGGTAAGACAGTGAGGAGAATTTATTTTTTCCAGTAAATAGAATAGGATTATGGTAGAGGCAATAAATGGTATTGTTTCCATTCTGCAAATGAGAAAACTGAAGCATAGAAAATAGGTTTAAATACTCACCAATGTAATTGATTGGCATAATGATGCTTTCGTTTTCATGCTTAAATCACTGTAGGCATGATGTAGCTTGAGAGACTGATAAATAGGTATAACTCAGAAAAAGAGGCCTGCTTTGTTTTTGAGAAAATCAGGGAGGCTGTAGGATAGTCCATCAGTGGGTATCACAATTTTAGCATGTGGGAGGTGCACTAGAATGTGACAGAATGTTGGATCATAAAAGTTGCCTGGCAACCCTGCTTGCTTTCTGTATCCTGGTATCGTGGGCCAAGGACCAGAGAGCAGCTTCGATAAAGTGATATCATGGGACATTACAATCTTCCAAGAAAACGATCTCCTAAAATTTTAAAGACAGCATATGACTCACATCACCAAGTCATAGCCAAAACTCTGGAAGTTTGCCTACAGCTTTTAGTGGTTACCCAATTCAAGATTACCTAATATTAGAGAACATAGTCTGTGTGGAAAGAGTTCACACAGACTTCTGTTTATGAATGCTGTCTCTCCTAAGAAGAAAAAATATGGATTCAAAAATAATAAGACTCACAAATATTCATTAAAAGGTGAGTTTTCCATTGTTAACTTCCTTCAGGAAGGTGGTAATCCATTTGTTAGAGTGAACTGAGGAATAATTGGATTTTAGTCCATCTGTATTGAGGCAGCCTTCCAACATTAAATATGTGATATCTTCTAAATGAATGCATACACAATGGCATGTCTGCATTTACTCATTTTACTACGAAACTCTGTGATCACATAAGGGATGAACTGGGGACTTTCACACAATAGTGTGGGAGACAAGTGAGAATAAATTGTGTCGAGTATGGCAGAGCATTTCATCCTCTGTTCACTTTATAATTTAATTATTAAAATAGGACTATATATAACCCATGGTCAGTGGATTATTGTTCCACGATATGGGAGTCAAGTATTTTAGACCATCTATGTAATTATGTAAGTAAAGTATTTAAATTAATCATGACAGCAATATTCACAAGTATGGTTTAAAGCCACATTAAGAAAGTGGATGATGTTACATCAACTCTTTATTTGATTATTTAGTTAGATAAAACATGATTATATCATCCATGACACCTGGAGTTTGGTGCAACTGATCATCTAATTACATAATTATATTATCTAAATTGACACTTCTTGTTTAGACACAAGATTATGTTATGTACCATAAGTCCCTTTTGGAGTGAGATTTTGGGAGTTGATGGTGTAATATCATCTCATTGCTTGATTATTTAGCTATTTAAATAGATCATTACATCAGCCCTAGCTTTACGACTTTGGTGGCATCTTGTCAGAGTTAATATAAAATGCCAAATAATTAATTATCAATTTAATTTTTTAAATAAGTCATTATTCCACGGAGAGATCAGTTCGACTTCTCCATGTGGTATTTATGTATGCACCACCATATCATTATTCACTTATTTCAAATTATATATTAATTATTGAAATCGATGAACATGTTGTCCTTCATGACTGGAGTCTGGCCATTCCTCCCTGGGAGATAATCATGTGAAATTATTTAATTTTCTAAGTATTACTTTTTTGACAATCCCTGGAGTTTGGTTCCATCTTATGAAAGTTAAGTATGCAGGAATATCCAATTATTGACTTATTAGATTAGATAAAGTATGATGGTGTCATCTGTTATGGGTTTGGCTGCTGTGCGATTGACACAGCAGGAGATTTGTACCAGAACCAGTGCCCAGAGGATAAGGGACACTGGGATATCCAGTGAGTACTGTACTGATTACATAATAATAGATTTTTATTGATCGAATGATTAAACACTTTAAACAAATTTATTGTTTTGCATCA
The DNA here is from genome assembly GCF_943737965.1 of Phodopus roborovskii. Lineage (NCBI taxonomy): Eukaryota > Metazoa > Chordata > Mammalia > Rodentia > Cricetidae > Phodopus > Phodopus roborovskii. The sequence continues at coordinate 143,324 of NW_026126284.1, forward strand.
TCAGTTCCTGAGCATTTGGAAAAGAACTGACCCATGAAGGACACAGTCACCACCAACTTTCAAACTTGAATAATTTAATAATCTCATGTTTGGAGAGTCTTATCGAATGAACTACATCAGGCTGATAACATGAGCCACCACCAACTCAAAATAACACAAAATAACCATATTATCAATTGGGGTACAGGACTTAATAGGGAATTATCAATTGAGGAATCACAAACAACAGAAAGAAACATAAGACAGTGCTCAAAATACTTGGTCATCAGCCAAATCAAATCAAAACTATTCCGAGAAACCATGTGATCCAGCTGTTCTAAAGGTAAGAGAATGAAAAGAAGTTTGTTTTCTCTTCTGTAAAGAGAAAAGGATTATGGTAGAGGTGATTAATGGTATTGTTTCCATCCTGGAAATGAGAAAATAGAAGCATAGAAAATAGGTTTGAATACTCATCAATGTACTTGAGTGGCATAATGATGCTTTCGTTTTCTGTGGCGTCTACCTCTGCCAGCAAGGAAACAGGACCATGACTCTTCTTCACGCAGTTTCTTCAGGTACTTTATACATCAGAATCTGCTCCTTCCAGCTCCAGCAAGCCCTTAAATATGCGCTCACTGCCCAATCAGCTCATGCCAACAGGCGATCCCGGGTAGGCCACAGAAGGAGGAAGCATAGAAGATCCATCAAGCACTTCCAAATAAGGCTTTTTTTTACAGCTAAGCTCGGACTTACCTGGCATACAGCCTGGCACCACCTTGGGGTTGGCTTGTTTACAGCTGAACTCCGAATACATGGCATCCAGCCAGGCACCACCTCAGGGCTGTGGCTTGACACACTTTTCATGCTTAAATCACTATAGGCACTTTGTAGCTTGAGAGACTGTTAAATATGTATAAATCAAAAGAAAAAGCAGTGCTTTGTTTTCGTGAGAAAACCAGTTGGGCTGTAAGGTGGGTATGCTAATTTAACATGTGGAAGGTGCACTAGAATGTGACAGAATGTTGGATCATAAATGTTGCCTGGAAACCCTGCTTGCATTCTGTATCCTGGTACCATGTGCCGAGAACCAGAGAGCAGCTCCAATAAAGTGTTACCATAGGACAATACAATTTCCCAAGATAACTATCTCCTAAAACTTTTAATCACAATATTTGATTCCCCTAACTAAGTCATTACCATATCTCTGGAAGGTTGCCTACAGCTATTACTGGTTACCCAATTCCAGGTTATCTATTATCAGTGGACATAGTCTGTGTCGAAACAGTTCAAAGACTTCGGTTTACGAATGTTCTCTCTCCTAAGAAGTAAAACTATGGATTAAAAGATGAAAAGACTCATAATTATTAATGAAAAGGTGAGTTTTCCATTGTTAGCTTCCTTCAGGAGGTTTATAATCCATTTGTTATAGTAGACTTTGAGATTATTGGATTGCAGTTCATCTCCTTTGAGGCAGCTGTCCAACATTAAATGTGTGATATCTTCTAAAACAATGCATACACAATGACACTTCAGCATTTACACATTTTACCACTCAACTCTGCGATTAAATAAGGGATGAACCTGGGAGTTTCACACAATCTTGTGGGAGTCAACTGAGAGACAACATGTGTCGATTATGGCAGATAATTTCATCCTGTAATTATGTTATTAATAAATTATTAAAAGCAGACATTAGATAATCAATGATCCGTGGATTATTGTTTCATGATGTTTGAGTCAAGAATTTTAGACCATCTAAATATTAATTATGAAATTAAATTATTTACATTAATCGTGACTGCATTGTTCACGAGTCTGGTTTGGAGCCACCTTAGGGAAGGAGTGATGTTACATCAACACATTATTTATTTAATTATATAAAACAATGATTATATCATCCTTGACACCTGGAATTTGGTGCCACCTTGTGGGGCCGAGTGCAACAGATCATCTAATTACATAATTACAGTATTTAAATTGACAATCCGTGTTAACACCCAAGGCAATGTAAATATTTGTATTATTATGTAAACCAATAATCCTCTATTCCATGAAGAGTCCTGTAATGCACCCTCTTGTGGAATTAATGTGCAATATCATCACATTTTATGATTAATTGTTTCCTTTGATGATGTTGACATCCTTCACGACTGGAGTCTGGCCTTTCTCCCCTGCCAGTTAAATGCTACATCACCTATTTATTGTGACAGTTAGCTATTACTGGCTTATTTTATTTAATTCTTTAAATTATTTAAACGACAGACAATGCCATCACCGATTACAATTATGGTGCAAATGTCTGTCAAGGATAAGTTTAGGAAGGCTGTAGACACAGCAGTTTCTGAATGACCTATGCATCACCCAGAGTACTAGGGATGCTGGGTGATTGATGCCAGTAGATTCCAGGGTGCCCTCCGAGTAGTACAAGGACTTCACCAAGGCAGGTATGGTGGTCTGGTTGTTTGACTCCCTGCTCTTCCTCCACATCTTCACATTGGTTTGATCTACCATTAGAAGAATTAGTGGCACTAAGAGGTCAGCACCATCACCGAGACCTCACAAAAGGATGACGACCCAGAACACGGAAGAATATCTCTCTCTCAGCTCTGCTGGTGAGGCCCCTGCTGCAGCCATCTTTTCAGCTGATAGCAACATTTTTAGCTACTACTGCTACGCCATGTATGGGCCCATCATATCAGGTCCTTCCGCACCACAACAGAGAATCAGGCGCTGGTGATGATGTCAGGCCAGCAGAGTTCTTCAAGCAAGACAGAATGGTTATCAGATTACTGACTCATGGAATTTTCAAACTCCGTGATGACAGCATACATTATCATGTCTGGCTTGTCTGCCCAGGAATTGATGATACAAAAAATTTCAACCATTTACATGTGTAAAGATGTAATTCTTAAATTGTTTCATTATATAAACTGTGAACCCTGAAATTTGGCGCCACCTTGTGCCATTCAATTGTGACACATGATCTAAATATCTGATTATTTCATTTCTCCAATCTGTCTTTTTCTACTCCAGGAAGAGTAGAGTCTGGATCCACATTGTTGGTGTTAATTGTCTACTGTGATTTAATTAATAAATTAATTATTTAAATCAATTGTGATATCATTTTGTTATCTCTCTATGAGAGAATCATGAGAAATTATCTCATTATTCATTTTTTTGTTCAATTCTATAATTAAAAACTCAATGATATCTTCAGATGATGTCAGGCCAAAAGTATTCATCAGGCAAGACAATATGGTTATCTGACGATTAACTTATGGAATGTTAAAAATCCATAAAAAATGCGTGATGACAGCATACAGTTTCATACCTGGCAAGTCTGCCCAGGAATTGATGATACAAAAAATGTCAATGACTTACATATTTAAAGCTGTAATTATTAAATTTTTTTATTATATTATCTGTGAACCCTGAATTTTGGTGCCATTTTGTGTGCCTCAAGTGTGACAGACGATCTAACACTCTCATTATTTCAGTATTCAAATCTGTATTTTTCTACTCTAGGAAGAGTGGAGTCTCGATCCAACTTGTTGGTGTTAATTGACTCTTGTGATTTCATTATTTATTTCTTTATTTGTTTATTTAAATCAATGTTGATATCATTTTTTTACCTCTGTAGGGGTGAATTGTGAGAAATTATCTCTATTCTTTCATTTTTTTTTGTTCAAATCTATAATGAAGAACTCAAAGACTCTTCAGTATTCAGCAATCATTTAGGCTTCATGTATAAAACATCATCCACTTGTTTAATGTTTATTCATTTCATTCTGACAATCTGTCATTATGTATTCAGTGATAACTGGAGTTTTGAGCATCCTTATGGGAGTCCATCATGCCAGACCATCACATCATCTAATACTACACATACTTATTTAACTGTTCAACTAGAAGGTTAAATAATAATTCTTCATTTAATTAACATATTTAAAGTACAGGTAATGTTATGGTCCATAAGTCCCTTTTGGAGCAGACTTTGGGAGTTGATGATGTAACTTCATCTCATTACATCATCATTTAGCTATGTAAATAGATCAATCCATCAGCGATAGGTTAAGGACGTAGGGTCCATCTTGTCCATGTTCATATAAAACGCCAACTCATTAATTATCAATTTAATTTTTCAAATAAATTATTATTCCAGGAAGAGATCAGTCTGACTACTCCATGTGGGATTTAAGTATGCACCACCATGTAATTATGCAATCATTTTTCATTATATATTAATTATTTAAATCGATGAAGATGTTGTTCTTCATGACTGCAGTCTGGCCATTCCTCCCTGGGAGTTAATCGTGTGGCATTATTTAATTATATAAGTACTAGTTTCTGGACAATCAATGGAGTCTGGTTCCATCTTTTGAAAGTTAAGAATGCAGGACAATCTAATTATTAAATTAATTGATTTCGCAGTTAATGATGGTTTCATCCCTCATTTGGCTGCTGTGTGATTGACCCAGTGGGAGATTGGTCCCAGAAGCCTTGCCCAGAGAATGAGGTACACTGGGTTATCCAGTGATTACTGATTATGTAATAATAGATTTTTAACGATCAAATGGTTAAACGATCTAAAAAAAAAACTATGTTGTTTCTGAATCATCAGTTTCTCAGTGGTTGGAAAAGAACTGACCCTTGAAGGACACAGTCCACCCCAATTTACAAATTGTATAATTTAATAATCTCAAATTCAGTGAATCTTATCTAATGAACTCTGTCAGGCTGATAACATGACACACCATCAACTCAAAATAACTCTATATAACAATACTAGAAAGAGGGATATAGGACTCAATAGAGAAATATCAATTGAGAAATCAAAAGTGACTGAAAGAAACATAAAACAGTTCTCAAAATCCTTAGTCCTCAGCCAAATGCAAATCAAAACAACTCTGAGAAACAATGAGATCCAGCTGCTGTAAAGGAAAGAGAGTGAGGAGAATTTATTTTCTTTTCAGTCAATAGAAAAGAATTATGGTAGAGGCAATTAATGTTATTGTTTCCATTCTGGAAATGAGAAAATTGAAGCTAGAAAATAGGTTTAAGTAATCATCAGTGTACTTGAATGGCATAATGATGGTTTCGTTTTCATGCTTAAATCATCATAGGCAGGTTGTAGCTTCAGAGACTGATATAAGTAAAACTCAGAAAAAGAGGCCTGCATTGTTAGTGAGAAAATCAGGGAGGCTGTAAGGTTAGTCCATCAGTGGGTATGCTAATTTTAGCATGTGGGAGGTGCACTAGAATGTGACAGAATGTTGGATCATAAATGTTGCCTGGCCACCTTGCTTGCATTCTGTATCCTGGTATCATGGTCCAAGGACCAGAGAGCAGCTTGGATGAAGTGTTATCATGGGACATTACAATCTCCCAAGACAACTGTCTCCTAAAACTTTTAAAGACACCATGTGGTTCACCTCACCAAGTCATAGCTGAATCTCTGGGAATTTGCCTACAGCTTTTACTGGTTACACAATTCAAGATTACCTAATATCAGAGAACATAGTCTGTGGAGAAACAGTTCAAAGACTTCTGTTTATGAATGCTCTCTCTCCTAAGAAGTAAAACTATGGATAAAAAGATAATAAGACTCACAATTATTCATCAAAAGGTGAGTTTTCCATTGACAACTTCCTTCAGGAAGGCAGTAATCCATTTGTTAGCATAGTCTGAGGGATAATTGGAATGCAGTCCATCTCTCTTGAGGCAGCTGTCCAACATTAAAGATGTGATATCTTCTACAGCCCTGCATACACTATGACATGTCCGCGTTTACACATTTTACTACTATACTCTGCAATTACATAAGGGATGAACTGGGGACTTTCATACAACATTGTCTAAGTCAAGTGAGAGAAAATTGTGTCGAGTATAGCAGACCATTTCATCCTCTGATTATGTTATAATTTAATTATTAAAATAGGATCCATGATTAGTGGATTCTGGTTCCAGGATGTGTGAGTCAACTATTTTAGACCACGTACATATTAATTATGAAGGAAAACATTTAAATTAATCATGACATCTATGTTTACGACTCTGGTTTGGAGCTACCTTAAGGAAGTGTGCCATGCTACATCAACTCCTTTTTTGATTATTTAGTTAGGTAAAACAATGATTATATCATCCTTGACACCTGGAATTTTGTGCCTCTGATCATCTAATTACGTAATTGAATTATTTCAATTGACAGTTCTTGTTTGGACTGAAGATAATGCAAAGATTTGCATAGTATTTTAAACCTATAATCCTCTATTCCATGAGTAGTCTTGTAAATCTCCCTCTTGGGGAGTTAATATGCAGTATAGTCACATTTTATGATTAATTGTTTCAACGGATGATGATGACACCATTCCTGACTGGAGTCTGGCCATTCTGCCTTGCCAGTTAAATGATACATCACCTCTTTATTGTGACAGTTAGCTATTACTGACTTATTTAGTTATGTAAATTATTTAACCGATGGACAATGGCATCATCGATTCCGATTAGGGTGCAAATATCTGTCAGGGACGAGGTTAGCAAGGTTGTAGGCATGGACACAGCAGATTCTGCATGATCTATGCATCACCCAGAGTACTAGGATGCTGGATGACTGAGTCCAGAAGATTCTATGGTGCCCTCCACGAAGTACCAAGAATTCACCAAGGCAGGCATGGTTTTCTGGGTACAACATTGGTTGTGATCTACTATGAGAAGAAATAGTGGCACAAGGAGGTCAGCTCCATCACCGAGTCCTCGCAGAATGGATGACGACCCAGAACATGGACGAACTGCTCTGTCTCAGCTCTGCTGGTGATGTCCCTGCTGCAGCCATCTTTTGAGCTGCTATGAACATTTTTGTTACTACTGCTACGCCCGGTATGGGCCCATCATCTCAGGTCCTGCCGCACCACCTCAGAGACTCAGGCGCTGGTGATGATGTCAGGCCAGGCAAGACAGAATGATTATCTGATTATTGACTTATGGAATTTTAAAAAGCCGTGATGACAGCACACATTATCATGTCTGGCATGTCTGCCAAGGAATTGATGACACAAAAAATTTCAATGACTTACACATTTAAAGATGTAGTTATTAAATTGTTTCATTATATAAACTGTGAACCCTGAGGTTTGGTGCCACCTTGTGACATTCAATTGTGAAAGACGATCTAAATATCTGATTATTTCATTTCTCAAATCTGTCTTTTTCTACTCAGGAAAAGCAGAGTCTGGATCCACCTTGTTGGTGTTAATTGACTCCTGTGATTTCATTATTTATTTATTTATTTAAATAAATGGCAATATCATTTTGTTATCTCTCTAGGGGTGACATATGAGAAATTATCTCACAATTCATTTATTTTTTTGTTCAAATCTATGATTAAAAACATGATGATCTCTTGAGTTTTGAGAAATCTTGTAGGAGTCACATATAAAACACCATCCACTAGTTTAACTTTTATTCATTTAATTTTGAAAATCTGTCATTATTTATTCAGTGTTCACTGGAGTTTTGAGCCTCCTTATGGGAGTCAATCATGCCAGACCATCAATTCATCGAATACTACACATACTTATTTAACTGTAAAATTAGGAAATTAAAAAAATAATTCATCATTTAGTTAACGCATTTAAAATAAAGGTGATGTTATGGACCATAAGTCCATTTTGCAGTCAGATTTTGGGAGTTGATGACGTAACTTCATCATTTAGCTATGGAAACAGATCATTACATCAGCGATAGGTTTAGGAATTTGGTGCCACCTCCTCAGGCGTTAATATAAAATGCCAACTAATTATCAATTTACCCTGGAATTTGGTGTCACCGTGTGGGGTAAGTACAACAGATCATCTAATTACATAATTAAAGTGTTTAAATTAACAATTCCTGTTAATACCCATGATTATGTCATTATTTGTATAATTATGTAAACTAATAATCCTCTATTCCATAAAGAAACCTGTACAGCTCCCCCTTGGGGAGTTAATATGCAATATCATTACATTTTATGATTAATTGATTCAATTGATGATGATGACATACTTCGATACTGGAGTTTGGCCATTCTTCCCTGCCAGTTAAATGCTACATCACCTACTTATTGTGACAGTTAGCTATTACTGAAATATTTAATTATTTAAATTATTTAAAAAACAGACAGTGACATTATCAATTATGATTAGGGTGCACATATCTGTCAGGGACAAAAGTTGTACATAAGGACACAGCAGTTTCTCAATGATCAGTGCATCATTCAGACTGAAAGAAACATAAGACAGTGCTCAAAATCCTTAGTCATCAGCTAAATGCAAATGAAAACTTTTCTGAGAAACCATGTGATCAAGCAGTCCTAAAGGTAAGAGCATGAAGAGAAGTTTATTTTCATTTCAGTAAATAGAAAAGGATTATGGTAGAGGTGATTAATGATATTGTTCCATTCTGGAAATGAGACAATTGAAGCATAGAAAATAGGTTTCAATACACATCAATGTACTTGAAAGGCATTATGATGCTATCATTTTCATGCTTATATCACTATATGCATTTTGTGAGCTTGAGATACTGGTAAATATGTATAAGTCAAAAAAAGAGTGCTGCTTTGTTTTTGTGAGATAAATCAGTGAGGCTATAAGTTTCGTCCATTGGTGGGTATGCTAAATTTAGGATGTGGGAGGTGCACTAGAATGTGAGAGAATGTTGGCTCGTAAATGTTGCCTGGAAAACCTGCTTACAATCTGTGTCCTGGTATCATGGACCAAGAACCAGAGATATCTTCTAAAACACTGCACACACAATGATGTTTCAGCATTTACACATTTTACTACTCAACTCTGCGATTACATAAGGGATGAACTGGTGAGTTTCACACAATCTTGTGGTAGTCAAGTGAGAGACATGTGTCGAGTATGGCAGATCATTTCATCCTCTGATTATGTTATTATTTAATTATTACAACAGGACGTTAGGTAATGCATGATCAGTGGATTATTGTTCCACAGTGTGGTAGTCAAGTATTTTAGACCATCTAAATATTAATTAGGTAATTACATTATTTAAATTAATGATGACAGCATTGATCACGAGTCTGGTTTTGGGCCACCTTAGATAAGTGTATTGTTTTGCATCCATCCTCAGTTTCTGAGAGATTGCAATAGAAGTGACCCATGGAGGACACAGTCCACTCATATTTTAAAAATTGAATACTCAGCACTAGGTTCATAGCTTTTATTTTCCATTTTGTGCCAAAGTTTCTCTGTTTTCAAGATCCTTCTTTCTTCTTATAAATTAGATTTCAATACAATGAGATTACACAACTGTGATAACAATATGCCCACAAACCATTATCCCCCCTTTTTATAGGAATATCACTCTACAGATGCTATGCCATTTTTAAACTTGCCATCCCTACAATTTCCTCCATTTCCCTCCACAATTTTGACTGTATGCATAGATATTCTGTTGGTGCCCGTAATAATGGCTGCACTCCATCTTCGGACAAGGACAGAAAGTTCAAAGTTTTCCTTATCAAGTCATAAGATCAAAGGTCAAAGTTGTGGCTACAGAAGAATGTTTCCATTCTCTTAGTTTAAATAACAAGAGACCCGGAATGAGGTAACTGTTCCTGACTCTCAGGGATAAGGAAGGATAAGTTGAATCTGAGGTGTCATTCCTCCTGACCTGAACGTTAGGGGAAAAAGAAGTTATAACTCAGGCGTTGCTACAGAAACCTTAGAAGATGTGAGGAAGAAAAGTCTATTTGCTCCATATACATGATAGTGTGCTCTCCTTTATTGATAAGGTATGTAGGTGTGGTGAAAAATAAACTTGTGGCATTTCAGGATAGACCATTCTCTGGACACTGCTTCTGGTACCGATCTCCTGCTGTGTCAATGCCACAGCAGCCAAATGTCGGATGACACCATCATTACTTACGCAATCAAATAAGTTAATAATTGGATAGTCCTCCATATTTTACTTTCAAAATATGGAACCAAACTCCAGTGATTGTCAAGGAAGTAGTACTTAGATAATTAAATAATGCCACGTGATTAACTCCCATGGAGGTTTGGCCCGACTCCAGTCAAGAAGAACAACATCTTCGTCGATTTTAATAGTTAATATATAATGAAAAATGATTGAAAAATGACATGGTGGTGCATACATAAATCCCACATGGAGTAGTCAGACTGAACTCTTACAAGAATAATGATGTTTTTAAAAAATTAAATTGAAAATTAATTAGTGGGCCTTTTATATTAACACGGATGAGATGGCACCAAAGTCCTAAACCTATTGCTGATGTAAAGATGTATTTACATAGCTAAAAGATGAAGTAATGAGATGATATTACCTCATCACCTCCAAAAATCTGACCCCAAACGGGACTTATGGTCCATAACATTACCTGTATTTTAAATACATAAATTAAATGATGAATTATTACTTAATTTCCTAGTTTAACAGTTAAAGAAATAAGTGCAGTATTAGATGACATGATGCTCTGGTACAAAGGTCTCCCCAAAGGAGGCTCAAAACTCCAGTGATCACTGAATACATAATGACCGTTTTTCATAATTAAATGAATAAACATTAAACAAGTGGAAAGTGTTTTATGCGTGAAGCCTAAATGATTGCTCAATACTGAAGAGATATTGAGTTCTTAATCATAGATTTGAACAAAAAATGAATGAATAAAGAGATAGTTTCTCATAATTCACCCCTAGAGTGATAACAAAATGATATCAACATTGATTTAAATAAAGAAAGGAAGAAAGAAAGAATGAAGTAAAGAAAGAAAGAAAGAATTCACAGGATACAATTTAACAACAAAAAGGTGGATACAGACTCCACTCTCCCTGGAGTAGAAAAAGACAGATTGGAATAATGAAATAATCAGATAGTTAGATGGTCTGTCACACTTGAGTCACACAAGGTGGCGCCAAACTTCAGGGATCACAGATTATATAGTGAAAGAATTTAATAATTACCTCTTTAAATATGTAAGCCGTTGACATTTTTTTGTATGATCAATTCCTGGGCAGACTTGCCAGGTATGAAACTGTATGCTGTCATCACGCATTTTTAACATGCCATCAGTTAATCGTCAGATAATCATACTGTCTTGCCTGATGAATTCTGTTGGCCTGACCTCATCACATGCGCCTGAATGTCTGTTGTGGTGCGGCAGGACGTGAGATAGTGGGCCCAATCCTGGCGTAGCAGTAGTAGCCACAATGTTGGTAACAGCTGACAAGATGCCTGCAGCAGGGGCATCAATAGCATAGCTGAGAGAGAGATGGTCTTCCATGTTCTGAGTCATCAACCTTTTGCCAGGTCTCGCTGATGGTGCCGACCTCCTAGTGCCACTCTTCTTCTCATGGTAGATCACAACCGATTTGAAGATGTGGAGGAAGAACAGGTAGTCAACAGCCAGACCACCGTGCCTGCCTTGGTGAAGTCCCTGTACTTCTCAGAGGAAACCGTAAAACCTTCAGGACTCAATCACCCAGCATCCCTCGTACTCTGGAAGATGCATAGATCATTCAGAAAATGCTCTGCCCATGTGTACAACTTTCCTAACCTTGTCCCTGACATATTTTTGCACCCTAACCGTAATCGGTGATGGCACTGTCTGTCGTTTACATAATTTAAAGAATTAAATAAGTCACTAATAGTTAACTGTCACAAGGAATAGGGGATGTAGCATTCTACTGGCAGGGAAGCATGGCCAGACTCCAGTCATGAAGGATGTCATCATCATCAATTGAGTCAATGAATCATGCAGTGTGAAGATATTGCACATTATCTTCACAAGAGGGAGCTGTACAGGTCTCTTCATGGAATGGAGGATTGTTGTTTACATAACTATACAAATATTTACATTACCTTGGGGATTAATACAGATTGTCAATTTAAATTCATTAATTATGTAATTAGATGATCTGTGGTACCAGATTCCAGGTGTCATGGGCGATATAATCATTGTTTTATATAATGAAATAATCAAATAATGAGTTCATGTAACATCTTCCACTTCCCTAAGGTGGCTCCAAATCAGGCTCATGAACGATGCTGTCGTGATGAATTTAAATATTTTAACTACATAATTGACATTAAGATGGTCTATAATAATTGCCTCCCACATCGCATCACCACAATCCACTGATCATGGATTATCTAATGTCCTATTTTAATAATCAAATAACAACATAATCAGAGGATGAAATGATCTGCCATACTCCACACAATTGACTCACTGTTGACTCCCACATGATTGTGGGAAACTCCCAGGTTCATCAGTTATTTAATCAGAGAGCAGAGTAGTAACATGTTTAAATGCTGAACTGTCATTGTGGATGCAGGGTTTTTAGAAGATATCACACATTTAATGTTGGGCGGCTGCCTCAAAAGAGATGGACTGAAATCCAATAATCACAAAATCTACTCTAACAAATGGATTACCCCCTTCCTGAAGGAAGTCATCAATGTCAAACTCACCTTTTGATGAATAATTGTGAGTCTTATTTGTCTTTGGTTCAACAGTGTGACCTCTTAGGAGAGAGAGTATTCATAAACAGAAGACTTTGAACTGTTTCTCCACAGACTACATTCTCTGATGATTAGGTAATCTTGAATTTGGTATCCAGTAAAAGCTGTAGGCACACCTCCAGAGGTGTGGCTATGACTTGTTTAGGTGAATCAAATGTTGTCATGAAAAGGTTTAGGAGATAGTTACCTTGGGAGACTGTAATGTCCCATGATAACACTTTCTCGAAGCTGCTCTCTGGTCCTTGGCCCATGATACCACATACAGAATGCAACAGGGTTGCCAGGCAACATGTATGAACCAACATTCTGTCACATTCTAGTGCCCCTCCCACATGCTTAAAGGAGTATACCCACCGATGAGCTAACCTTACAGCCTCACTGAGTTTCTCACAAAAACAAAGCAGGGCTCTTTCTTTTGAGTTCTACATATTTACCAGTCTCTCAAGCTTCAACTTGCCTATATTGACATCAGCACGAAAACGAAAGCATCATTGTGCCTTTCAATTACAATGATGAGTATTTTAAACCTGTTTTCTATGCTTCAGTTTTCTAGTTTCTAGAACGGAAACAATACAATTAATCGCCTCTACCACAATCCTTTTCCCTTTATTGAAAATAAAATTAACTCCTCTGCATCCTCTTACCTTTAGAGGAGCTTGATCCCATGGTTTCTCAGAGTTGTTTAGATTTGCATTAGGCTGATGATTAAGGATTTTGAGCAGTGTCTTCTGTTTCTTTCAGTCATTTTGGATTCCTCAAGCTACAACATGTCTATAGTGCAATAAGCATGAAAACGAAAGAATCATAATGACATTCAAGTATAATGATGAGTATTTTAAACCTTTTTTCAATGCTTCAATTTTCTAATTCCTAGAATGGATACAATACAATTAATCGCCTCTACCATAAATCTTTTCTCTTTTTTGAAAACAAAATAATCACTCATCAATCTCTGCCCTTTAATGGTTATTAATCCCATGGTTTCTCGGCATTGTTTAGATTTGCATTGATCCAGAAGAGCAAGGGCCAGGGCCAGGGCCAGGACCAGGGCCAGGGCCAAAATTAAATTCATAATAAATTAAATTGATAATAAATTAGTAGGTATTGTACATTAACACTGACGAAATGGCACCAATGTCCTACATATATCGCTGATGTAAAGATCTCTTTATATAGCCAAATGATGAAGTAATGAGATGATGTTACATCAACTCCCAAAATCTGATTCCAAAGGGGACTTATGGTTCATAACATTACTTGTATTTTAAATTCATTAATTAAGTGATGAATTATCATTTAATTTCCTAGCTTAACAGTTAAGGAAGTAAGTGTAGTATTCGATGATGCGACGGTCTGGCACGATGGACTCCCCTAAGGAGGCTCAAAACTCCAGTGATCACTGAATACATAATGACAGATTTTCATAAGTAAATGAATAAAATTTAAACCAGTGAATGGTGTTTTATGTTTGAAGCCTAAGTGACTGCTAAATACTGGGGCGGTCATTGAGTTCTTAAACATAGATAGGAACAAAAAATGAATGAATAAAGAGATATTTTCTCATAATTAACCCATAGAGAGATAAAAAATCAACATCAACATTGATTAAAATAAAGGAAGAAAGAAAGAAAGAAAGATCACAAGAGACAATTTAAAACCAACATGGTGGATCCAGACTCCAGGGCTAAGGGGTCAGAGGCCAGGGGCCAGGGGCCAGGTCCCAGGTCCCAGGGGCCATGGGCTAGGGCCCAGGGACCAGGGGCCAGGGGCCAGGGCCCATGGCCCATGTCCCAGGGGCCAGGGCCCATGTCCCAGGGGCCAGGGCCCAGGGGCCAGGGCCAGGGGCCACGGCCCAGGAGCCAGGGCCCAGCGGCCAGGGGCCAGGGCCCAGTGGCCAGGGGCCAGGGCCCAGGGGTTAGGGGCCAGGGGCCAGGGGCCAGGGGCCAGGGCCAGGGCCAGGGCCAGGGCCAAGGAAAAAATGATGACAACAAGAATTTCTGCCAATAGATAAATCCCTTACTACAGAGTACAGAACCCACATCCTATTCTCAGGAGAAGAATTAAAACCAAAGGAAGAACACCAACCTTTCAGGTGTGCTTATCAATCTTGCCTAAAGAAATGATGGATAATATTAACTTAGTTCCAAGATGACCTTGTAAATAAATTTTTACTCTATCAACTGCCTGTATCTTGGAAACCTTGTGAACTGAGATTAGTGGTCTCAAATTTCCCTTTCTATTTACCATGTTATAAACCCCTCACAATTTTAAGCCACTACCTTACTTTTCTGACAGAGTGAGGTCCAAGCTGGTTTGATTTTTAACAGAAAAAACCATTTACTTTTGCAGCCAGGAGTCACTTCCTTGGAAGTTGAGGAAACCAGTAGGCATAATAATAACAAGCTGCTCAAGGAGGCTTTATAGGCTATAGAACTCCAGGTGACAGCTTTTTGAAAATCAAAACACTGTTGTGTCCGCAACATCCCTGTACTACTTCCTGCTTACTTTTGCAGTGTTTTCTTACCTGCAAGTAGGCTAAAATGCTAGACAATACCAACAAAAGGAAGTGGGATTCAGGAAATGGACCATTTATCAGAGGCATCAGTTTGTAGACACTGTTGAAGATTCACATTGGCTGAGCTGGTTCACAGTAAGTAGGGAGAGCACTATAGAGGAGCAGGGTGTAGTCAGCAACTGATACTCTTCTGCCAGAAGAACAAATCGTCTGAGACATGTTTAAACCGGGGACAACGGTTAAAATGCATATATTTAATTGGAACTCTTTCTTCCTTACCTTTGGTGATCAAGAAAGACAGCAAGACCAGGGAGAAAATTCCATCCTCAGGATAGCTGTATTAATCTGCTGTCCTTTTGACCTGTAAGAAGTGGATAAAAGCTTTATGACATTTGACCCTCTGAAGCCTATATGAACTGTGTTATACAAAAGGACATAATAGTTTTAGATATATCATCATCACCAATCTGTGCTGAAATCCAAATTGTACAAAAAGCAGGTTTTGGGCATCTATAAAACAGCAGGAATATACTTATACCTTTGAGTCCTAGCAAAATTTACAGATTTGGATTAGACACCTTTTCTTCTGTCAGGAGAGATCCATGTATAGATTGATCATTGGTGCCTTTGGCCTAATGAAACACCCTTCATATTTACACTTTGATGACACCCAATATAAATCATAAAACTTTGAGTTTGTGACTAAACAGCTGGGAGTCCCTGCTCTATTAGCTTATCAGAACTTGATTAAAAGTTAAGCTCTGAATTTTTATACTGTAAATTAATATTTTATATCTTTAAAAAGTATATGTCTTGGGCTAGAGAGATGTGGCAGAGGTTAAGATTACTGGCTGCTCTTCTAGAAGTCCTGAGTTCAATCCCCAGCAACTATATTGTGGCTCACAAACATTTATAATGTGATGTGGTATCCTCTTTGGGTGTGCAGACATGTATGCAGGCAGAACACCGTATGCATAATTAATAAATAAATGTTCAAAAAAGACTTACATATCTTTATATTTTTAAATCATTATTAAGGATCCTTATCAAGGCTGCCATTACTACCAAGCTCACAAAGTTTTGGTTAGCCAAGCCATCAATAGAATTAGAGATCTGAGAAGGATAAACTATATTTTCCTTTTGAATCTATTAAAAAACCACAGGGACCATTCTTTATATTCTTAGCCATAACCAATTTTCTATGGCATTGAGGGGAGAAATTTTTCACCAAGTACACAATGTTAGAGTTTTTTTTTTCCCTGTGGAACCTGGAATTGGAAAAGTCTGAACTTATTTTGTCTAGGCAAAGGTGCAGACAATTTTCCAGTACCCTGCAGCCTCTACACAGTCCGAGCTGGGTCCTATCATGCTGCAGGCATTGTGTTTCAGCATCTTGCTCCCTGGTCAGTGTCATCACAATCCATGCTGCCCCACAATGTTAGAGACCTTTGGTCATTGTTAGATTCTGTGATTCTTTGTCTGAAATTATTACAGCTTTTTAGTTAATATTTAAATATCTTATTCTACAGATCTCTGTAGTATTTGAAGTATTTCTAGGTAGATCTTAATAGACAACTTGGTTTTCAGTTACTTGATTTGAGCTTATACTTTTAGAATATGTATAGGAGACAGAGTGAGGTTTATTCCTGTTATTAATCAATACTACTTAATTAAAAAGTTAATCAATAAAGATGGCTGGTAACTTGTGTTTCTTAACATTTTATAATAGTTACCAGATTTTATAAAACTAGAACTTTGCATTGTCAGTTTTAGCTTTAAAAATACTGATTTTAATTTGAAACTCCTTTTAGGGAAACATAAAACAGCTATGTGATTCAGTTTATCTAACTAGCTTATGCTTACCAAATTTAGCAAAAACAAGGATGGATTGTCCTCTGTATCATAAAAAAATGAGCTTCTCAACTTTTGGTTAGTATACACAGTGTATGGCTATGATTTTAAATTTTAGCCCTTTAAATTAAGTACAAATATTAACAATGTAATAAAGCACAAATATAATGCAACCTTTCTGAATTTAAACATTTAAAAACTGTTTTATAAAACAATTAAACATCCTGTAATGGCTTCTTATAATATCAAATAATTTTAGCACCCTTTATGTCTTTAAAACCATTGTCACCTTGGTGTCTGTTAAGTTTATGTTAATTTCCAGTGTTTATAATTATAACGTTTTAACTAGTTTCAATTTTTAACAGCTTTTGACATAAAACAGAATTAATGCCATCTATATTAAAAAGGACATCCGATTTTCTGATAATCTGAATTTAATGACCAGTGCTCAGAGGTAAATTTTGAGATGGGGGCTCTTATCATTAGACAGCAAAAATGTTTAAACCATTTTTGTTTTAGCTCTATTCTTGCAATAAACAGGTTTCTAACAGGAAACACTGATAGAAATTTTTAGCAAGTACATATATTTTTCTTGAGAGAAATAAACAGAACTTTTAAACCATTAACCTGGTATGGTCAAAAATTTTAACTCATATTACTAATCTTACGTTTGTATTTGTAGATATGAGAGCCCACAGCAAACAGTTTACATCTTTCTCGACATTTGGCGCCTTTTCTTTGAACCTCCATAACTTTTTACATTACCTTTAGTCTCTTTCGATTTTCTCAGACATTCATCCCTAGCGTAGAAATGTCTCTCCTTTTCTCTTTTTCTTTTTTCTTATTAGTGACTCTTACCCAGATATGAATTCCTGAAGTGAAATCTTATTTATTTATTTAATTCCTGACTCTACCTTCTTACATTGGTGCTTTCCCCTGAGCCTCTCTGCACCCTCTGCTCTCTTAACTGTTAGCTCCTTTTATGAATTTTATGGGTTACACAAGATCTTCTTTTATGTTATCTTTCAGTATTATAATTTTATTTTTATCTCTTTTCCACTCTTCTGGATCTTGCCAATCCTTTTTCCTGTTCTACCTTTTATTGCCCAGAGAAATGGAATCATACTCGTAACACCTGAAGTTCCTTCTGATGTTCTCTGTTCTGCTTTGATGAATTGCATTGACCTACCTATAAATCTGCAGACCACTTGACCTGTCTACTAGAACACTGTTATCTTATTTTGTCTTCTTTGCTTCAGACTGATTGTAACAAGTCTGCACATAGCCATCACTTGTAATTACCATATATTTTGTTATTTTTATTTTGTTAGTTGACACAAAAATCTTTACCAAAGCTGTTCTCCACAATACCCCTCATCCTCCTCCTCCCCACTCTCCCCCTCACACCTTTCCCTGTGGTCACAGTCACTGCCACCTGAGGAGAGGAGGGCTGGGCGAGGGTCTGGTTCTGTCATTAGCCCCTAGGTATTCAGAACTCCTCTCCTCTCTGACTGCCCACCATGTTGCCCAATGCACCTAGGCCTTCAGCAACCCAGCATGTATCCAGGATGAGCATGGCTTAGGACTTTTGTACCAGGAGGAGCCTGGTGCTGTTTACACTGGTGCTCTGTATTACCAGCAGCCTGTAAGATTCTGCCCTGGGGTTACTTATTTTATTTTATTTTTTAATTTACTTATTTATTTTATTTTTTTAATAGAGAATTTTTTATTTAATTTTATATAACAAAGTCCAATTAAATGAAAACAAACATTTATACACAATATTTGGGAATTTGCGCGTCGTTCTTTCCAAACTACTTCCTACTGGTAAGGGGCGCTGTCTTGGGGGATTCAAAGAAGATTCAGATATCCTAGCTGTAGTCTGTAGGGCTATTTTGTCCAGCTGTTTGGAATGTAGGATCAGCTTGTACTCTGTTTCAGGGTTCTGGTGTGATCAAACCACATTAGTCTGGAAGGAATCCACATCTTTTCATTTTCTGTGGAAACAAAAATAGAAATACTTTTCCCCAGTAACTTGTTCTTCAACTTAAATTTTGGAGTCAAAGCATTTTTTTTAATTTATTATTTTATATGTCGATCCCAGTTCCCTCTCCCTCCCTCCGTCCCTCCCTTTTGCCCTCTCTACCCTCTCCCATGCACTCTAAACACCCTCCCCTCCCAACCCCCCCACCACAATACCATATGTAGGGGAATGCCATCAAGTTGGGGTCATGTAGATCTGACAGGTCCTGTGAAGTAGGGACTAGGGCTTCTCTCCTATCTCTAGAATAAGGCAGTTATCCCTCCATGGGGGATATGTTTGCAAAGTCCTTTTGTGCACCAGGGATACATCCTCCTCCACTGTCTGAGGTCTCTTAGACTGCTCAGACCTCCTGGCTGAGACCCATATTCAGGGGGGTCCGAGTCAGTCCCCTGTTGGCTTCCCAGCTATCAGTCTAGTGGCCCTTAGCTCCTCCTTGTTCAGGTAAGCTGTCTCTATGTACTTCTATCACATGGTCTTGTCCTCTCCATCTGCTTCTGGGTTCTAGTTCGACTCAGTGTTTATGTATGGGTGTTTGCTCCTGTTTTCAACAGGAATTAGTTGAGGACTCCATGGATAAGTTAGTTGTTGATCTCACTCTCCGGGAAGGGCATTTATGATAGCCTTTCCACGGAAGCTGAGATTGTTAGTTGGGAGCAGTCTTGTAGTTCCCTCGACCTTACTTTGTGTTAAAATTTATCTTCAAACCAATATTGGCTCCCTCTTTTATGTGCTGTCTCTCTGTCTCTGTCTCTCTCTCTCTTTCCTATTTTCCATTCCTAACCAGGCTCAATCCTCCTGGTCGCACATGCCTTCCTCTCCTCCCTCTCATTTTCTCCTACTTCTCTCTCCATTAGCTGTCCTCCCCCACTTTACCTGAGGTCTGGGGGACTTGTCCCTTCCCAGTTCTGTGAGGGACTTTATATGAATCTCTTAGAATACAACTTGTATCCTAGTTCCTCTGGTGATGTGAATTATAGGCTGGTGATCATTTGATCTAGTTCTAAAATCCATATGTGAGTGAGTACATACTGTGTTTCTCTTTTTGTGACTGGGTTACCTCATTCAGGATGGTTTCTTCAAGTGCCATCCACTTGCCTGCGAATTTCAAGATACCATTACTTTTTTCTGCAGAGTAGTATTCCATTGTGTAGATATGCCACATCTTCATTAACCATTCTTCAATTGAAGGGCATCTAGGTTGCTTCCAGGTTCTTGCTATTACAAATAGTGCTGCTATGAACATAGTTGAACAGATGTCTTTGTTGCATTGATGTGAATCCTTTGGGTGTATGCCTAAGAGGGGGATTGCCGAGTCCTGTGGTAAACTAATTCCCATTTTCCTGAGGAACCGCCATACTGATCTCCAAAATGGCTGTATGAGTTTGCACTCCCACCAGCAGTGGAGGAGTGTTCCACTTTCTCCACATCCTCTCCAACATAAGTCATCACTGGTGTTTCTAATTTTAGCCATTCTGGCAGGGGTAAGATGGTATCTCAAAGTTGTTTTGATTTGCATTTCCCTGATAGCTAAGGATGTGGAGCATTTTCTTAAGTGTCTTTCAGCCTTTTTGATTTCCTCCATTGAGAATTCTTTCTTCAGTTCTGTACCCCATTTTTTAATAGGGTTATTTGGTGTTTTGTTGACTAGTTTCTTGAGTTCTTTGTATATTTTGGAGATCAGCCCTTTGTCGGATATAGGATTAGTGAAAATCTTTTCCCAGTCAGTGGGCTGCCATTTGGTCTTGTCAACTGTGTCCTTTGCCTTACAGAAGCTTGTAAGTTTGAAGAGGTCCCATTTATTAATTGTTTCTTTCAGTGTCTGTGCCCCTGGAGTTATGTTCAAGAAGCGGTCTCCTATATCAATTTGTTCAAGGGTACCTCCTACTTTCTCTTCTAAGAGGTTCAATGTGGCTGGATTGATGTTGAGGTCTTTGATCCATTTGGACTTGAGTTTTGTGCATGGCGACAGACATGGGTCTATCTGCAGTCTTCTACACACCCTCATCCAATTGTGCCAGCACCATTTGTTGAAGATGCTGTCTTTGCCCCATTGTATAATTTTAGCTGTTTTGTCGAAAATC
The DNA here is from genome assembly GCF_943737965.1 of Phodopus roborovskii. Taxonomy (NCBI): domain Eukaryota; kingdom Metazoa; phylum Chordata; class Mammalia; order Rodentia; family Cricetidae; genus Phodopus; species Phodopus roborovskii. Next base: position 164,343 of record NW_026126284.1, read on the forward strand.
AGGTGTTCATAGGTGCGTGGATTAATATCAGGATTTTCAATTCGATTCCATTGGTCTACCTGTCTATTTTTATGCCAATACCAGGCTGTTTTCAGAACTATAGCTCTGTAGTAGAGCTTAATGTCAGGAATGGTGATGCCTCCTGAAGTTCTTTTATTGTATAGGGTTGTTTTGGCTATCCTGGGTCTTTTGTTTTTCCATATAAAGTTGATTATTTTCCTTTCAAGGTCCGTGAAGAATTGTGGTGGGATTTTAATGGGGATTGCATTGAATCTGTAGATTGCTTTTGGTAAGATTGCCATTTTTACTATGTTTATCCTACCTATCCAAGAGCATGGGAGGTCTTTCCATTTTCTGGTATCTTCTTTAATTTCTTTCTTTAGTGTCACAAATTTCTTATTATATAGATCTTTTACTTGTTTGGTAAGTGTTACACCAAGATACTTTATGTTGCTTGTGGCTATTGTAAAGGGTGATGTTTCTCTGATTTCTTTCTCTGCCTCTATGTCGTGTGAAAAAAATGGGGCTACTGATTTTTTTGAGTTTATGTTGTATCCTGCTAGTTTGCTGAAGGTGTTTATCAGCTGTAGGACTTCCCTGGTAGAGTTTATTGGGTCGCTTATGTAAACTATCATATCATCTGCAAATAGAGACAGTTTGACTTCTTCCTTTCCAATTTGGATCCACTTGATCTCCTTCAGTTGTCTTATAGCATTAGCTAGAACTTCTAGTACGATATTGAAGAGATATGGAGAGAGAGGACAGCCTTGTCTTGTTCCTGATTTTAGAGGAATTGGCTTAAGTTTCTCTCCATTCAGTTTGATATTGTCAGTTGGTTTGCTGTATATTGCTCTTATTATGTTTAGTTATGTTCCTGTTATCCCTGACCTCTCTAATACCTTTATCATGAAAGGGTGTTGAATTTTATCGAAGGCTTTTTCTGCATCTAGGGAGATAATCATATGGTTTTTCTTTTTCAGTTTGTTTATATGGTGGATCTCGTTGATAGATTTTCGTATGTTAAACCATCCCTGCAATCCAGGTATGAAGCCTACTTGATCATGGTGGATGATTTCTCTGATGTATTTTTGAATTCGGTTTGGCATTATTTTATTGAGTATTTTTTCATCGATGTTCATCAGGGATATTGGTCTGTAGTTTTCTTTCTTTGTTGTGTCTTTGTGAGGTTTGGGTACCAAAGTTATTGTGGCCTCATAAAAAGAGATTGGCAATAAACCTTCTGTTTCTATCTTGTGGAACAGTTTGAGGAGTAGTGGTATTAGTTCTTCCTTGAATGTCTGGTAGAGTTCTGCACTGAATCCATCTGGCCATGGACTTTTTTTCATTGGAAGGCTTTCGATGACTGCTTCTATTTCATTTCGGGTTATAGGTCTATTTAAGTTGTTTGTCTGTTCTTGATTTAATTTTGGTAAGTGATAGTTATCCAGAAACTTGTCCATTTCCTTTGAATTTTCAATTTTTGTGGAATACAGATTTTCGAAGTATGACCTGAAAATTGTCTGGATTTCTTCTGTGTCTGTTGTTATGTTCCCCATTTCGTTTCTGATTTTGTTAATTTGCATGTTCTGTCTCTGCTTTTTCGTTAATTTGGATAAAGGTTTATCTATCTTGTTGATTTTCTCAAAAAACCAACTGTTTGTTGCATTGATTTTTTGTATTGTTTTCCTGGTTTCTATTTTGTTGATTTCAGCCCTCAAGTTGATTATTTCCTGGCGTCTGCTCCTGGGGGTGAATTCGCTTCTCTCTGTTCTAAGGTTTTCAGTTGCGCTGTTAATTCATTTATGTGACTATCCTCTGTTTTCTTCATATGGGCACTTAGTACAATGAACTTCCCTCGTAGCACTGCTTTCTCGGTGTCCCATAAGTTTGGGTATGTTGTATCCTCATTCTCGTTGAATATTAGAAAGTCTTTAATTTCTTTCTTTATTTCTTCTTTGACCCAGGAGTTGTGCAATTGCACATTGTTAAGTTTCCATGAGTTTGCAGGTTTTCTGCTATTTGTGTTGTTGTTGAATTCCAATTTTAAAGCACGGTGGTCCGATAAGATACAGGGGATTATTTCTATTCTCTTGTATCTGTTGAGGTTTGTTATGTCACCTAGTCTGTGGTTGATTTTAGAGAAGGTTCCATGTGGAGCAGAGAAGAAGGTATATTCTTTTGTCTTTGGATGGAATGTTCTATAGATGTCTGTTAGCCCCAGTTGAGACATAACTTCTGTTAATTCTTTTGTTTCTTTTGTTGAGTTTCTGATTTGTGGTCCTGTCTAGTGTTGAGAGTGGTGTATTGGAGTCTCCCACTATAAGTTTGTGAGGTTTTATATGAGCTTTGAGTTTTAGTAGTGTTTCTTTTACTAATGTGGGTGACTTTGTATTAGGGGCATAGATGTTCAGAATTGAGACTTTGTGTTGATTGATTTCTCCCTGAGATGAATATGAAATGACCGTCTTCATCTCTTTTGACTAGTTTTGGTTTGAAGTCTAGCTTGTTAGATGTTAGGATAGCTACGCCTGCTTGCTTCTTATTTCCATTTGATTGGAAAATCTTTTCCCAACCCTTTACCCTGAGGTAATGTCTATCTTTGGAGCTAAGATGTGTTTCTTGTATGCAGCAGAAGGATGGATTCTGTCTTCGTATCCATTCTGTTAATCTGTGTCTTTTTATAGGTGAGTTAAGACCATTAATGTTGAGGGTGAGTAAGGACCATTGATTGTTGATGGTTGTTTGATTTAGGTTTGTTGTTGGCAGTGGTATTGTGAATATTTTTGTTCTGCTTCCTCCCTTTGTGTTGGTGGGCTATAAACCCACCCTCTTATAGTGAGGGGGCGGTTAAAAAAAATCCTTTCCTATTTAAAAATATATTTTGTTGGTGTTTTGTTTTTATAAACAAATAAGTAAAATGTTCTTTGGTTTCGGGTTGGGTTCCCTTTCCTTTCCTTTTTGCTGTGGTGTTGTTTTCTCATATTTTTATAATACATCTTTTTATACTCACCTCTCCACCACATACCATCTCTTCGACAAAAGAAATATTAATTTTTTTTCTACTACCCCTATGGTTTTTTTATCATTAGCAAATTAAACTTTAAATGGGCTAGGATTTAGTTTTTTTTTAATTTTTAAAAAACTAAAGTTCAAAGCAAATTTGAACAGCTAAAACATCTTAAAAATGCACCAAGATTATGAAGTCTCAAACAAAACTTGAATTTCCTGTACATACTCCTGTCAAATGAAGTTATTTCCTGTACACCACTTCTTTAGCAAGCTGGTCTTCTATTTCCTTTTATTTGACCTAGATCAGCTACGAGACCTAGAGAAAGACCGAGATGGCTTTTGGTTTCTCTCCCGAGACAGAGACCTTTCTCTTCTCCTATCTCTAGAAAGTGACCTGCTCCGGCTTCGAGAGAAGCTTCTCCTTCTTGAGATCTTCGCGAGGTGGAGGACTCCTCCTTCGATAATCATCTCGAGGGCGACGGCCCCAAGAGGGTGGCGGGCCACAATTTCGACTTCTTTTTTCACCATTCGACAGTTCCACTCTCACAGGACAGCCACATAGTGTTCTTCCATCCAGCTCTCGGACAGCATCAGCTGCATCTCGGGATCCTCAAATTCAACAAAAGCAAAGCCAGGAGGGTTCCGAGCAACCCACACACTTCGAAGTGGTCCATAATAGCCAAAAGCCCGCTCTAGTTCAGTCTTGTTCCCATTGTTTCCAAGATTACCTACATACACCTTACAATCTAGTGGACAGGAATCACGATGCATTTTGAGATCCTGGGTTCAAACACCGAGGTTCAAACCCCAACACTCCGTCAGGCCCACCCGCGCACTTCGGGATCTGCTTTAGCAGATGCTCTCCGTTCCCTGGCGCCCACGAAATGGCGCACTTATTTATTTTTTTATTTCACATGTCGATCCCATTTCCCTCTCTCTCCCTCCCTCCCACCCATTTACATGCTATTCCCACTCACATGCACCCTTACCACCCTCTGCTCCCAGCTCCCAACCCAATTCCACATGTATGACAATGCCATCCAGGTGTAGTCATGTAGATCTGTCAATTCATTTGAAGTAGGGACTAGGACATCTCTCCTGTTTCTAGGTTAAGGGAGTACCCTCCATGGGGGATGTGTCTGCAATGACCTTTTGTGCATGAGGAATACATCCTGGTTCCACTGTCTGCAGTCCCTAAGACTGCTCAGTCCTTCTGGCTGAGACACATATTTAGAGAAGACTGAGTCAGTACCATGCTGGATTCAAAGCTGTCAGTCTGGGTGCCTGTCATTTGCTCCTTGTTCAGGTCAGCTGTCTCTGTGTGTTTCTACAACCTGGTCTTCTTCTGTCCATCTGCATCTGGATTCTAGTTAAACTCAGTGTTTAGGTTTGGGTGTTTGCTTCTGTTTCCAGCAGTACTATAGGAGGGCTCCATGATGGTGATTAAGTTAGTTGTTGATCTCACTATCCAGGAAGGGCATTTATGGTAGCCTTTTCACAGTTGGTCAAATTGTTAGTTGGCAACAGTCTTTTAGGTGTCTAGACCTTTCTTTAGATTCACTTTTCTCTTCAAACCTATACTGGCTCTCTCTTTTATTCTCTCTCGCTTTCTGTCTCCCTCTCTGTCTTTCACTCACAGTCTCTCTCTCTCTCTTTCTCTCTCTCTCTCTCTCTCTCTGTCTCTCTTCTGTCTCTTATTCCTACACTGACTCAATCTTCCTAGTCACAATTTCTTTCCTATCCTTATCCTATCTTATCCATTCTTCAATTGAGGATCATCTAGGTTGTTTCCAGTTTCTTGCTATTACAAATAATACTGCTATCAACATAGTTGAGCAGATGTCTTTGTTGCCGGGATATGGATCCTTTGGGTATATGTCTAAGGGGAGATTGCTGGGTCCCGTGGTTAACTAATTCCCATTTTCCTGAGGAACCACCATACTTATCTCCAAAACGGCTGTGCGATTTTGCACTCCCACCAGCAGTGGAGGAATGTTCCCTTTCTCCACATCTTCTTTGGTATTAGGTGTCATTGGTGTTTTTAATTTTAGCCATCCTGGCAGGAGTAAGATGGTATCACAAAGTTGTTTTGATTTGCATTTCCCTGATAGCTAAAGATGGTGAACATTTTCTTAAGTGTTTTTCAGCTTTTTTGGTTTCCTCTATTTAGAATTATTTCTTCTGTTCTGTACACCATTTTTATTTTTTGATTTTATAAAGTTTTTTTTTCAATCAACGCTTCTATTCTTTTTTTTCATTTTATATAACCAAGTCCATTTAAATAATAGCAAACATTTATAGACAATATTTGAGGATTTGCGTGTCGTTCTTACCAAACTACTTCCTGCTGATAAGAGGTGCTGTCGTGGTGGATTCGAAGAAGATTCAGAAATCCTGGCTGTAGTCTGTAAGGCTGATTTGTCCACCTGTTTTGAATGTAGGATCACCTGGTATTCTCTTTCAGGTGGTCTGGCTTGATCAAGCACATAAGTCTGGAAGGAATTCACATCTTTTCATTTTCTGTGGAAACAATAATAGAAATCCTTTTCCCCAGTAACATGTCCTTGAACTTAATTTTGGAGTCAAAGCAATATTTTTTAATTTAATTTATTATTTTACATGTCAATGCCAGTTCCCTATCCCTCCCTCCCTTTCTTCCTCCTCCCTCCTTCCCTCAGTTTAACCCTCGCTGCCTTCTCACATGAATTCTAACCACCCTATCCTCCCACCCCCCACCCCAATTCCATATGTAGAGGAATGCCATCCAGTTGGGGTCATGTAGAGGTGACAGGTCATGTGAAGTAGGGACTAGTGCTTCTCTCCTGTCTCTAGATTAAGGCAGTTATCCCTCCATGGGGAATGTGTTCGCAAAGTCCTTTTGTGTCCCAGGGATACATCCTGGCTCCGCTGTCTGAGGTTCCTTAGACTGCTCAGTCCTTCTGGCTGAGACCCATTTTCAGGGCGGCCTTGCTGGCTTCCCAGCTATCGGTCTGGTGGCCACGTTAGCTGCTCCTTGTTCAGGTAAGCTGTCTCTATGTGTTTCTGCCACCTGGTCTTGTCCTCTCGACATACATCTGGGTTCTACTTCGACTTAGTGTTTATTTATGGGCCTTTGCTCCTGTTTCCAACAGGCATTAGTTGGAGAGCTCCATGAGTAAGTTAGTTGTTTATCTCACCCTCTCTCACCCCTCTGGGAAGCGCATTTATGTTAGGGCCTTTCCAAGGAAGCTCAAATTGTTAGTTTGGAGGAGTCTTGTAGTTCTACAGACCTTTCGTTGTGTTCAATTTTATCTTCAAACCAATATTGGCTCCCTCTATTATGCTCTCTCTCTCTCTTTGTGTCTCTCTTTCCTGTCTTCTATTCCTAACAAGGTTCAATCTTCCTGGTCGCACATTTTTTCCTTTTCCTCCCCCTCGTTTTCTCCTACTACTCTCTCCATTCGCTGCCCCCCCACTTCCCCTGAGCTCTGGGGGACTTATCCCTTCCTGGTTCTATGAGGGACTTTATATGAATCTCTTAGAATACACCTTGTATCCTAGTTCCTCTGCTGCTCTATACCCCATTTTTTACTAGGGCTGTTTGGTGTTTAGTTGATTAGTTTTTTGAGTTGTTTGTATATTTTGGAGATCAGCCCATTGTCTGATGAACTATTGGTGAAAATTGATGGGAGATGCCATTGTGTAAATGTTGTCCAATAGGAAAGGAAGATAGAGGGACTAAGAGACAAGGAGGAAAGAGGAAGTTGGAAGGAGGAGTCAGCATGGAGAGTCTGGAGAAAGCAGAATGCCGGTATGCTCCTCAGTAAGAAGACCACATGAACATACATAGATCAGCAGAAATGGGTTAATACGTAAGACAGAGCTAGCAGATAAGAAACTAGTACCAGGCCAATAGCATTATGTCAAATATAGAGTCTCTGTGTGTTAATTGGTGCTGGCGTGATGGCAGGACCAGACCCGTGGTGGGGCCGGAAAAACCTTACTCCTTACATAAAATCTTTTCCCAGTCTGTGGCCTGCCATTTTGTCTTTCCACTGTGTCCTTTGCCTTACAGAACCTTCTAAGTTTGAAGACGTCCCATTTATTAATTGTTGCTCTCAGTATCTGTGCCCCTTGAGTTATGTTCAGGAAGTGGTCTCCTATAACAATTTGTTCAAGGGTACCTCCTACTTTCTCTTCTAAGAGGTTCAGTGTGGTTGGATTGATGTTGAGGTCTTTGATCCATTTGGACCATAGTTTTGTGTATGACTACAGACTTGGGTCTATCTGCAGTCTTCTAAACATCATCATCCAAATGTGCCAGCACTATTTGTTGAAGATGATTTCCTCATCCCATTGTATTGTTTTATGTGTTTTGTAGAAAATCAGGTGTTCATACGTATGTGGGTCTGTATCAGGTTTTTGAAATCCATTCCATGTTCTACCTGATTTTTTTTTTGTTGTTGTTGTTTGGTGTTTTTTTTTTTTGTTTGTTTGTTTTTGTGGCAATTCCAGGCTGTTTTCAGGAGTATAGCTCTGTAGTAGAGCTTAAAGTCACAGATGGTGATGCCTTTCAAGTTCTTTTATTGTACAGGGTTGTTTTGGCTATGCTGGTTCTTTTGTTTTTCCATAAAAAGTTGATTATTATCTTTTCAAGCTCAGTGATGAATTATTGTGGGGTTTTTAATGGAGATTGCATTGAATCTCTAGATTGCTTTTGGCAAGATTGCCATTTTTACTAAATTTATCCTACCTATTCAAGAGCATGGGGGATCTTTCCATATTCTGGTATCTTCTTTAATTTCTTTCTTTAGAGCCACAAATTTTTGTTATATAGGTCTTCCATTTGTTTGGGAAGTGTTCCTCCAAGATACTTTATGTTCATTCTGGCTATTGTAAAGTGTTATCTTTCTCTGATTTCTTTCTCAATCTCATTGTTGTCTGAAAAAAGTAGGGCTACTGATTATTTTGAGTTTATCTTGTACCCTGCTAGTTTGCTGAAGGTGTTTATCAGCTATTGGAGTTCCTTGGTAGAGTTTATTGGGTTACTTATTAAGCTACCATATCATCTTCAAATAGTGATAGTTTGACTTCTTCCTTTCAAATATGGATTCCTTTTATCTGCTTTTCTTGTCTTATAGCTTTAGCTAGAACTTCACGTACAATATTGAAGAGATATTGAGAGAGAGTGCAGCCTTGTCTTGTTCGTGATTTTAGAGGAATCTCCTTAAGGTTCTCTCCTTTCAGTCTGACGTTGGCAGTTGGTTTACGCAGGGTTCCTTTGTATTTCGGGCAAAAATTTTCAGAATTGAGACTCTGTGTTGAAGGATTTCTCCTGCAATGAATACTAAATGAGCATCTTCATCTCTTTTGATTAATTTTGGTTTGAAGTCTAACTTGTTAGATATTAGGATAGCCATGCTTGCTTGCTTCTTGTGGATATTTGATTGGAAGATATTCCCCAACCTTTTACCCTGAAGTAATGTCTATCTTTGAAACTTAGATGTGTTTCTTGTATGTAGCAGAAGAATGCATTCTTTCTAAATATCCATTCTGTTAGCCTGTGTCTTTTTATAGGTGAGTTAAGGCCATTAATATTGGGGGTGAGTAAAGGCCATTGTTTTTTGATGCTGGTTTGTTTTAGATTTGATGTTGGCAGTGGTATTGTGAATATATTTGACCTCCATCACCCTTGGTTTCTTGTATAGGGAGATTATCTATTGCCTACATTTTGTGTGCATAGTTAACTTCCGTGGGTGGGAGTTTTCCTTCCAAATCTTTCTGTAGTGCTGGATTTGTAGGTAAGTATTGGAAAAAAAAATCTCTCTTTGTCTTTAAATATCTTGTTTTCTCCATCTATAATGATTGAGTGTTTTTCTGGGTATAATAGCCTGGGCTAGCATCTGTGGACTCTTAGTATTTGTAGAACATCTATCCAGGACCATTTGGCCTTGAGGGATTCCATGGAAAATCAGTTGTAATTTTGATCGGTTGCCTTTATATGTTACCTGTCCTTTCTCCTTTGTTCCACTTAGTATTCTTTTTTCTGTGTTTTAGGTGTTTTCCTTATTATATTTCTAGGCATTTTTTTTCTTTTTTTCTTTTTCTTTGTTCCAGCATAATTGATGTTCAGTATACTTCTTCTACTTTCATGTGCATGTCCTTCTTCATGTTGGGAAAGTTGTCCTCGATGATTTTGTTTAGTATGTTTTTGACACCTTTGAGCTGGACTTCCTCACCTTCCTCTCTGCCTATTATTCCTAGGTTTGGCCTTTTCATGGTGTCCCAGATTTCTTGGATGTTTTGTGTTACAGATTTGTTGAGTTTATGATTTCCTTTGGTAAATGAATCTATTTCCTCTAGTTTATCTTCCATGCCTGAGATTCTCTCTTTCATCCCTTTTTTTCTGTTGGTCATTTTGTGTCTGTAGTTCACAATTTTTGCGCAGTTTTTCTATTTCCAGCATTGTTCTGGTTTTTGTTGTTTTTACTTTCTCTATTTCAATCTTTCAGCGTTAAATGTCCTGGGTGGTTGGAGGAAATGTGGGATGAGGCCACAAACATTGTACCTCCTGTATTTCCTCAAGTCCAATGAAGTTATTCCCAAATGTGAAAGCAAAAGGTTTTAATTGGGAAGAACAAAACAGTCTGGGAGTTCACTGTATTGGAAGGCTAAGTTACCTAGCAACAAAAGTGAAATGGAGGTTTGACACCCCAAGTCTCAGCTCATAGGGTTTTCAAGGTTACAGCATTTCATAGAGTGCAAAGTTTGATTGCAAGGGCATCAAGATTGATTAGCACACCTTCAATAGTTTTCTTTCTTTTTTTTTCCTGTATCTTATGAAAATAACATGTCGGATCTGTACTCTGAAATTAGGAATTTATCCACTAGAAGAGATTCTTGTTCTTTGTAGTTTTTCCTTCTTAACCATTAACCCTAATTTTTAATTTTTCCATCACATCACATAAAGTAAAAATATAAATTGTTAAATGTCTCCAAGAACTGTAGGCTTTCCAAGGATGCACAAAAAGCTCATTGAATTTGACTAAAAAGATGTTTTTACACAGGGCTCTCTGCTCCCAATACTCTGTAGAGATTCAACCCACAAAGTTTTAGTCAGAGTCATATCATTGCTTCCAGGGAGATTCACGTATCTCATGAAAAACCCACAGGAAGTAAAATCTGTCTTCATGTTACCACTCAGATGTTGGAAGGACCCAACACATTATTCATATACTACACAATGTACTCCTCCATCCTGGGGACAGCAGCACCTCACTCACCATGTGATTACTGAGCTCTCCCAAGCTCTCCATTGAACTTACTGCAACAATAATCGAAGAACACACAAAAAACGTGCTAGCTCGCTTTAGAGAAAAGCCTGAATCTGGAACAAAGAAGGTCCCTGTAACTTTTATTATTGACAGATCATGAGGTGGGTCTGGTTGGCTAGTGATGACTGAGTAACAAGATCACCTTCTTAAAGACACAGCGCAACGATTCCTGACCTGGCCTCCAACCCAGACAAAACCTTTTCTAGGTCAGCAGAGATAAATATTTCTACTGCACTGGCTTTGACTCCAATAGCAAATACTGCCTCTTCCTGCACCCACTCCTTTCTCCTGAAAACAAGGTGGCACTCTAGCTTTCACAGGTTACTACACAATCACATGATGTGATTATGCCCTGTCCTAACTACTATGAGAGATTTTGGCACAAAAAATGCGATGTTCTGTACTTTCCCACTGATGTCAGATGAACTGAAACCACTTATTTCATGGTTGTCACTGGGACTTCAGAAAAGCAGGGGGAAAAAGAAGTAAAGAAAACAGGAACCAGATCTCAAACAAGAAAATAAGTCTTTCTGCAACCTCAAGGCTGGATGATGGATCCACTGATTTAGAAACCTGACAACAGTCCTGTTCAAGAAGAGAACATTGAATAATGCAGCTATTTTCTCCCTGTACCCCGAGGAAGTTCTGCTCGGTCATCACAGTGCTTATAGAAGCAAGCTTCCTAGCCCAATTCTCTCAGAGTATTCAAATTACCCTGAAGACAACAGTTTTTATTATTATACATTTTTCAAGAATTTCAGGAATAAAATTCCCATTGCATTGGAGCTATCACGAAAGCATCTGAAAGGAGAAAGATATATCATGTACTTTCTGATATTGCTCCTTCCCTCTCTCTCATGGATTCTAAATTGTCTGTGACCACTAGATGAAATGTACACCCAGTTCCCCTGACCTCAGCAAAATACACAGAACAAACATCTCCTCTTTTTGCCATATGAACTAAAATCTCCCCCCTTAAGATTTTAATATTCTAGGCGCCTTCCCTGTGTTGAATAAAAATTCATTCCAATCTGCATTTTGTAATTTTATGTGCAACATCTGCACATTGTTTCAAGAAGAAGGGATGACCTTTCGCACAGCTGGAAGAGAGTGGGTTGTCTATTTTAGACAGGGTAAGTGACATTGAGATTTGTGTCTCTACAGTTGTCTATAAGGTCTGGGTCTTGAGTAGAAGCCAGACCCAAGGTACCCCGTGGTGTCTTTAAGCACACTTTAACCCTTAAGGAAGTGCTCTTGTTGATCCAGGCTTACTAGCCAATCAGCAACACCAGGCCAACCGTGAGTCACAGGCATTGCAGAACACTTTCTGTAGCCATACTGTATGCTTTTGTTCTTGATGCAGTTTTGGTTTTAAGCGGAACAAGCACCAGTGAATTGATTGCTTTTCTGGGAGTGTTACTGTAGTAAATTGTGAGTGGAGCATGGTTGAGTACAGAAGCCACAACATAGTGGAGTGATGGGATAATATCATAAGATGTTTCAAAATTACATTGAGCATTCTGAGTATTTCCAAAAATAATTCTTAATGTGCCTTGTAATCAGCATGTTGTTATAAATTGTTCATTTTCATAGGATTGTATTCATTTCATGTTGCAAACTTACCATGTGTAGGATCGTAATTCTGAAGCTTCATGTTTCAAAAGACCATTATTTAGTTCTTTATTTTGGTTATATTGCTAATCTGTGGAAGAGTATGGCTCATCATACATGTTGTGTATCTTGGCATGAGACTCAGTACATCTTCTTTGGGGGATGACTAGAGGTCAGAAAATGATGTACAACTTCACATAATTATCTACATCCCATAACATGTATACTCATACAAACCATTTTCTCTCATGTTCAATCATACAATAGATAGTAATAGACTTGTAAAATTGATAAATATTTATTCCATCAATCCTATTACCA